>NC_133619.1:534836667-535136667 GCF_048593235.1 Sminthopsis crassicaudata | reverse complement strand
TTTCTCTCTCCTTCCTTCCTTTTTTCCATCCTTTTGTCTCTTTCTTTTATTTCTTTCCTCCCTCCCTTCCTACTCCCTTCCACATAAGGGAAAAGTCTGTCAGTAGAACAGGAAAGGAATGAAAGTATGTTATCACCTCCAGTAATCTTATATGGCATTATGAGAATTTATCTAAATCCTTGGAGAAAATGGTGATAGTTAAACCTTCCATACCTGTCTCCTGGATATACTGTTTAACTAATTCATTTATGGAGAAGTACTACTGAACTATTTTGCAAATATAATATAGATTTCTATTAATAGATATTTATTATATCTCTATTGATAGAAATAGATATATACTCATTTTAAAAAGATAACTACATAGGAGATAGCATCCTGTTATGAGAGAAATCTCTAAAGGAATGTTTATATGTCATTCTCTAATTTATAAATGATCAAAGTGTATGGACAGTCATTTTTCAAAATAATCAAAGCTACCCAAAAAATATGAAAATACTGCTCTAAATCACTACTTTTTTTTAAAAGGCTAAGTATTTTTTACTCTGCACATTGTGCAGTAAAATGGGTTAGAGAGGGGCAGAGACAGGGCATCTCATGCCTATGGGGATGAAGAAACTAGAGCCCTGGGGAAAACAGCTTCAATCAGGACTATGGTGAGGCAGAACTTCCTGGTAGAACTGGAGCCAAGAGAGAGGTGTTTCTGATAAGAAGTGATATTGCTCAACTACCCTTACTAGAAGGAGTTTAGACTTGAGGGATAAAGTTCTACCTGAGGTAGGCAATGCTCAAGCCATCTCTCGAAAGTTTCCAATGCAGTTTTTGGCTCTGGAGTCACCACATAGCTCTTCTTTCAAGCTCAGGGAGAAATGACTGCCAGGAGGGGAAAAAGCAAGGCAGGCTTTGTAATTCTTAGCGGGACAGAAGCACACCAGGATGTGCTGTGTACCCTCGGAGTTGGGGGATCCATTTTTGTCTGCCAGGAAGCACAAGAGAAGTCTTCTTCAGACAAAGGCTTCCCTCTGCACTCCTGGGGCAGTAGATGGAGTGCTCAGTTAGATTCTACAGTTCACTGGAGGGGTTGTGAGTAAGGGAGGTGATTTTCTGGACACCCTTATCCTCCTGGAGATGAGTTTTCTTATCTAGGTTTCCTGGATCCTTCCTCTCCTTCTTGTTGGACACTTTGCCTTTTCCCCTCCCCCCACCTTTCCCAAGAAAGGTATCCCCTTTCTTGCTGATCCATTGCTGAAAGACTGAGTATCTTTCCCTTTTAGCTCATGATTGGTGCAGAGAAAGAAGGTTGGGTCCTCTTTCTGCTGGTTCTGCTACCAGTATTCAATCACTTCCTCAGCTCCTCCACAAACGTATCGCACTACTTCTTGAGGTCAGCTACCTCCACCAAAGTCTCATTCTACAGCTCACAGGGAATGTCCATCATCAACTTCATCCCTTTGAGAACTAGCTTGTGGAGAGTTTCAAAAGTCTCAGACATGCCCTCAGTAAAGTGCTGACTGTCACTCTTTTCTTTATGTAAGCTGTAGTTCAGACGTCTCTTACTGAGGGTCTTAGTTATGTGAATTATTCGAAAATCTGATATATATTTGACTCTAGCTTTTCTGCTCTAAGATGCTATAGCTGTTGTTAATTACGATCTTGTTCTTGCCTTTCTCCTCAAAAATTGCCTTCAGTTCTGCCGCTACATACTTGGACACCCCAGACTTATTGGAGGGCCGGACCCAATAGATCTCTTCAGCAAAAAGATCCAGCTCTGAGGGTGAAAGCAGGAATAGCAGCACCAGCAGCAGCAGCAGCAGCAGGAGGAGGAGATGGCGGAAGAGGTGGTGGGACCCGCACCCGAGCACTGAGAGCGATGTGGACATTAACTGCCACTCTATGACTGAGCCAGGCTAGGCTGGTACTTCCTCTCCTCATGCTGTGCAATCACTTCCTCTCTTAATCAGTACAGATTGGAGAAATGTACATTAAAACAACTATCAGGTTGAGTAATAGGACAAAAAAAAAAAAGACAAACGATGGAAGGAATGTGGGGGGAAATGAGGTATAATTCATTGGTGGAGTGGGGAACTGATTCAACTATTCTGGAGAGCAATTTGGAGCAATTTATAGCTTAAAGGGCTATAATACCATATATATTCTTTGACCCAGCAATACTGTTATGAGGTCTATATTCCAAAGAGATAATAAACAAAAAGAAAAAAGACCTATTTGTACTAAAATATTTATAGTAGCTCTTTTAGTGATGATAAGAATTGGAAATTGAGGAGATGCCCATCAATTGGAGGACTGAACAAATTGTAGTATATGATTGTGACGGGATTCTATTGTGCATGACACTTTCAGAAAAACTTAGAAAGATTTACATAAATGGATGCAAAGAAAATGTGCAAAGCCAGAAAAATATTGTACCCAGTAATAACAAGATTACAGTGATCACTTGTAAATGATTTAAAAACTCTGAAGGACATATGATGAAAAATGCAATGTCCAGAGAAAAAAAACTGATAAAATATGAATGTATATGAAAGTATGCTTTAAAAAACCCAAATTTTTTTTTATTTTTTCAGGGCTTTTTGGTCTATTTTCTTTCAACATGGCTAATATTTAAATATGCAAACATGTATAACACATCAAATTGTTTGCCTTCTAAAAAGGAGGTAGAGAAGAGAAGGAGATAAATTGGAACTCAGTATTTTAAAAAATGAATATTGAAAATGTTTTTACAAGTAATTTGGAAAAATAAAATATTAAATACATTAAAAAAAGAAATATTTATATGCAAAACATAAGTAAGATGGTGATGAGTGAGGGGGCTGAGGAATCCCTCACTCTATAAATATCTATGGCTATATCCATATCAAATATAGACCTCTATCAGATATAAATATCAGAAGAAGGAAAGTATAGGAAAGCAAAGGTCTCCAAAATGGAATTTAAGTAATGTATCTGGAAAACATTCCTCACCCAATTGATTCATAACTGCTTCTAAGATTCTTATCTCTTCTGGTTTAGGAGATTATAAAATTTGTTTTGTTTCAAATTTCTTTCTGGTTTGGTTTTACTTCAATTCTATTTCCGTTATATTCTTTCTGATAAGTCAATTTTGGGTTGATAATGAGTAAAATTACTGAATAACAGAAAAGAATCTATATATTAGAACTTAAGGCTGAAACTAATAAGCTGAAAAACTATGAGATAAAAAATATCAAAAAATCTCAGAGTTTGAAAAGACTTTAGATGTTGTTGCTCGTTTTGTCTTTGACGAGGACAAATGAAATCACAATGTTTGAGTTAAGGTACAGTGTTTTTGGTTGTGGCTGATCAGTTCAATATGAGTTTGGAAAGCTTTATTGCAGGTTGAACACAAATAGTCCATTAGAACTTTTGGGATGGACTTCTCTCTGGATTTGTGCAGCTCACATTTCCTTTTTGCTATTGTGATTCTGTTTTGTTTACAATAGGGCACACCATGCTGGCTGGTCCTATGTTAGCATCTTCCATGTTTCACAGTTGATACTCAAATTCTTTAGAGAGACCTTGAGAGTGAACTTCTACCTCTTGTGATCACCATTTAAGTGTTTACATTGTGCAAGCTGAAAGTGTCCTTGTACTACATCTTCTGTGAGCATTTGCCTTATATGAGTGAGAGACTAACATAAAACAAGTGCTCACATAGTGGTCAGAATAAGTGGACTTCACATGCCATCTAGTTCAAATCATACCTGAACAAGAATTCTCTCTATTATAGCATATATAACAAATGATCATCATCGAGCCTCTTAAAATATATCAGTAAGGAGAGCCCTATTTTTAGATAGATAGATCTAATATCTAATAGATCTAATAGAAATAAAAAATATTATAATTAGGTTTTAGAAATTATACAATATTAAGGCAGAGGAGGGGGCAAATATGTGGCTGCACTTTGAATTTTCAATCAGTCAAGATCTGATGAATACATTTACTGACTAAGCTCAATGTGAATAAATAAATGTGAATGTGTACAAACACAATATAACATTATAATAATAATATATATAGACACATTATACATACACATAAATATTATGTATATACATGCACATGTTACACATATCTATACACAATATTATATATACACACATTGCATTATCACATATATGCAAACACATATATATTATACATCACACATATAAACATGTGTGCATACATATGTGGGTGTATTACATAAACACACAAACATATAAGTAGTTTCCCCCCTCCTCCATATATGAACACCTTGAGAACAGGAACTACCCTGCTTTCTTATTTGTATCTCCTCTATTTAGCATGGTGTTTTTCACATAGTGCTTGCAAATGCTCTTCATTCTTTAATTTTCAAAGAAAGAAAAAGGAAGGAAGGAAGGAAGGAAGTAGTCTTAGACTACATTAAAAATAGAGCATCTGGAATGGGATACATAATAGCAATCCTACTCTATTTTTTCTAGACTATTGTATGCAGTTTTAAAAACTATATTTTATTTTTCAAAATATAGTATATTTTATTGAGAAATTTTGTTTTCATGCAAAAATCAGTTTCCCTGAATGTCTTACTTTCCACCAGATGTTTTTAGAATGGGGCACAGGCAATAATGAGCTCTTAAACCCAAAATCTTCCTACATTTTAGGAAAGACAAACTGTAGTTTGCCCAAACAATGGAGACCAGGATAGTGAGATGAAGGAAGGACATGACAATGAAAGATTACTTGAAGGAATAGTAGTATTTTGCTTAGAGAAGGTCTGAGGATTGGTATGAGACATTGGGGTACAGAGATGGAAATGATATGACAACTTTTAACTGTCCCAAGGAGAAATATCTGGAAAATAGATTCTACCTGCAAGACTAAATCTGAAGAATAGAAACTACAGAGAAGCAGATTTTAGCTAGATATAAAGAAAACAAAAAATAGTTTTAGGAATTGGGCTATTTCAGAATGTAGTGAATTGCTCATCCCTGGAGATTTTCAGATTGAGGCTGAATGACTTCTGGTTGCAAATTTGCATAAGAGATTCCTCTACCAGTGTTGGATAAAATGATCTTTAAGGTCCTATCCAACTTTGCTATAATTAAATGTTGATAAGTCCAAGATGTAGGTGGCTACTGTGGATTGGGCTAGAACTGGGGCTGAGGTGGTAACTGGGACTAGAAGACAGATGAATTCATGGGTGAGTTTATACAAAATGAATGCTTGAAACTATGGATCTTAAGACAGGTTTCTTTGCTTTGCTTTTCTCTGATTAACAAAACATATCCCATAATATAGAATTATACTATTTTTATTCAAAGGCTGAACAGTGAAAAAAGCAACTAAAAAATCAATCTACTTTCCCGATGAGGTGACACTATCCATAAAATGGTAGTGAAGTTTCCCTTGTTTCCCTACAGGTAGGATTTAGTTCTTCTCTCCCTTTTGACCCTCCCCTTCTTCCTTTCCCACAATCCTTTCACTTTTCTTTCTAGAAAGAGAATATGTTAACAGGAGAATTCACTTATATCAGGGGCAGAGAAGACATAGGAGACCACCACTTCACACCTATGTAAAAAGAAGTTTGGGGAGGTATTTTAGTGTCTTGAAGCACTTCTATCTGAACTATTGCCTCATATAGTTGTGGAAATTAAAAGGACATTTTATGTATATTTAATGCACTCAGTTCTGCTAAATCTGGTCTAGTAAATCTGACTACCACGGATTATTTCCTAGCTATCTCTATACCATCTTGCTCTCCAACCTCTATCTATATAGGAACTGAATATCCCCCTTTGTGACTCTGGGCTCTGATTGATCAGCATTTCACTTTATCTTGACCAGTGTCAGATTTACCATACCAAGCTTGTCAGCTTTAGTGTCCTTTCACTCTTTTTTCAAATGCTTCCTGAGAATAGTAAACAAATTAACACTGCAATTCTTAATAAGGATCTATGGGACCATTTGCCATATGACTCCAATCACTATTCTTTCTGACTTCCCCCTTTTAAACACTCCTTTCTGGCCATGGTAACTCATACATATTATGTTCCCTTAATAAATTCTAAGCTCATTGAAGTCAGAGACTGCCTAGTATACTTGGATTTTTTATCTGTAGCACTAATATAGTTGCTGATACATAAATGTTTAATAAATACTTTTTCATTCATTCAGTCAATTATTGATTCCATAAGCAGTAATTTTTTGTTTCTGTTTAGAATACGTCCTGTATTTTTCCACTTGAAATTTTGTTAACCTGGCCCTGAAGCAAGCTCACTTAGAGACCTATAATTACACAGACTATTCTGTGAAGGGCAGTGCAGTGATTATTAGGTAATTTTCTTAGCATGGTAAAATTAATATGAATTCTAAAGTCTCTCCAAGCCCTGAAATTCTCTGATTAACAAAAACATACCCCATAATATAGTATTATGCTATTTTTAATCAAAGACAGAAAGAGCAGTAAAAATGCAACTTACTTTCCCATTAAGGTGACAGAAACTCAAGGCATGATGGTGTCACTCAAATTTAGATTTTCTCATTATATCTCTTTTTGGCAGTTCAATTTATGTGACTACTAAAGATGACTATGGGAAGCCCACTGCAGATTTTAATATGACATGCAAATGCTCAATATTAATAATTTCCATGGAACAACTCCAAAATTACCACCATTTGCTTGCAAATAAGGTCATCCCATTTGTGATTCCATGCAAATTATGATCAAGTATTAGCTGTATGTGGCCAAAGAGGACATACAGCTTTAATCTTGTCCACAATTTTATGACCCCATCTGCAAGCTGCTTAATACCTTGTTTGCAGATTATCTTCTTGGCAAGAATTTTTAGACTTCAGGATGACCTTAAAATTTACATGCTGATTAGGAAGTCATTATACACCATATGTTTGAAAGTAAAAACTACTCAAAAAAGGGAGAAAAAATCTCAGTGATTGCTCATGACTAAGCCAAGATGAACAACATAAACCAGGGTTTTGTTCCCATTCACTCAGCTAGGGAGTTAGTGACTCAAAATAAGTCTAGCTGAAAAAGTGACTTTAACTTTATTGGCTCTTGCTTCTTCCTATCCCCTATCATTCATTTCTCTTATCCTCCATCTGTACCCTCAGAATTGGCACATCCTTTTCCCCAAGGCCATCATTTCAGTATAATACAAATTAGAATAAAGAATAGTAAGTATGTGTGTGTTCGTGTATGTGTGGTTATGTGTGTACATACAACCCCTCACATGACAGCTCCAGGTTTTGAAATAGCAAAGTAAGGATAAAAAAATAAAACTCAATCTTTACTCAAATGGAATATTTTATCAGTCAAATGCAATTATTTGTTCCTCAGGAACTGAGAAACTAACAACACAAAAGTCATCATTATCATAATTAATCTCATCAATAAAACCATAATTATATAATTAATAGCCTTTTAGGCAGTATATAGTTATATAATTAAAATAATATGTTGGGAAAATTTATGAATTATATTCTGTAAATACTAAAATATCTTTTAAAATATTCAAAAGAAAAAACAAAGACTAACAAACATCCTTATCCTGATACTCTATATAAATTTACATTTAAAGAGTGTTTCTCAGATCCAATCCACTTTAATTATACAAGTAATTTCTTTACCCTCATACATGGTAACCAGGTAGAATCTTAGCCATTTCTTGTACCCAAGGATCATGGTGATCTCTTAGTCCTCTAGATCCACTCATGAACAAACTAACCACCCAATAAATGTCAAAAATGGGGGGTTAGGATGATCTAATTCCTACAATACATCTTTGCTATAATTCCTCCAAGAGCTGAGAATTCATCCCTGATATCTCCATTAAAATGATATCTTTTTATACTTCACTAATTCACAATTTTAATAAGTTGAACTACATTGTTAACATCATGAATCCTGATTTCCCTGAAGTATTTGCCATATTCTTTTTTTCCCCTGAGGCAATTGGGGTTAAGTGACTTGCCCAAGATCACACAGCTAGGAAGTGTTAAGTGTATGAGGCCAGATTTGGTCTCAGGTCCAGACAGGTCCTCCTGTCTTCAGGGCTGCAAGACTGCTCTATCTACTGGGCCACTTAGCTGCCCCATTTGCCATATTCTTCTTCCCAAAAAGGACAAAGGATAGAAGAAAAGGAATTTATTAATGATTATGAATTATGTTTACCTTCTAACTCAATAGCTCTATGTCTATATTCAGACCTCATCAAGAGATAATATAACAATAGTAAGATGCTCAATTTCACATTGCTATAGTAATGATTCCATGTTGAAAGTAATTTATCATACAGTATCTATTATGCATTCAGTTTATAGAAAAAATGTACCTTTAATTTATTACTTAAGGGAGAAATATGATCTCTCAAGGGAGACTGTTAGAAATTAGAAAAATAATATGCCAGGGTTTCAGAAATGTGGACACATTGAACTGAAAAATATTAGAATTTCATATTGATGCTGTGAAGAAAGCAATGGACTTAAAGTCAATCAGAGAGTCAATAAACATTTATTAATATCCTATGGCATACTATGCTAAACACTAAGGATATAAATACAAAGAATTAAACAATATCTGTTCCAGGAAAAGAACAGGAAGGAGTGGAATCATGACCACTTATAGATGAGTGGATGTCTGGAAGAAAGTTATTGAAATTATCATATACTGCAAAGAGGTCAAGAAAGATGAAGACTGAGAAAAAGCCATTGGATATGGCAATTAAGAGTTCGCTGAAAATTTTAGAGAGAGCAGCTTCAGTTGAACAATGATATCAGAAGTCAGATTGGAAGGGTGAGAGTGAGAGGAGAGAGTAGATTTTTTTTTCCAAGAAGTTTAGCTATAAGGACAAAGGAGATATATAGGAGTCTAATTATAGTATATGGTCCATTGAAATGAGGATTTTTTTGGTAAAGATGGGAGAGATATGGGCATTCTGTAAATAGCAGTGAATGAGACAGAAGGTAGGTAGATATTAAAGATAAGCTAGAAGTAGGAATGATAATGGGAGCAACTTGCTGGAGAACACAATGGAGTAAGACATCAAGGAATATTTGTAAAAAGCTTACTTCTGAAATTTAAAAAAAAGTGTGTAGTAGAGGAAGATGTTTGGGTAGTATGAGGATGATGGGAAAAGAGGAAGTTCTGGGTAAACGGTCTTCATGTTTTTTTTGAGGTCCTTTATGAGAGGATGGACGAAAATATAGTTGAGGTTTGGATAGCATTAGTTCACTAAAAAATCAAAGAAAGAATAATGTAGTCGGGGAAAGGGTGATGACTTGTTAAAAAATAACAAAACTGAATAGTGGAGGAAACAGAGGTCACTATGACAAAAAAAGAACTTATTTGGACATCATAATGAATAAGAATATGAAATGACAAAAGATTATATCAGATTAAGGAATTGTGAAAACTCCAAACATGGAAGTAGTATGCTTGTGGGTAAGACAAGGGTGAGACAGGCACTGTAATTATCTCCACTTTGCTATTTAATAAACTGAGGTAAGCTGTTATTGATAGGTGAGTTAGTAACTTGCCTAAAGTCACATAATTAGTAAGTGTTTGAGACTGGATTTGAACTCTGGTCTTCCTAACTACAGGACAAATGCTATATTCACATCACCACCTAAACTATCTTATTGGTGAATAGCTAATGTGTTTTAATTGATTACTGTTAAAGATATATGAATTATTCTAATAGAATATGATCTTTTTGTGGGGAATACTTATAGAAATGAGGAGCTTAGTAGCTTATACAGGGTAGCCCATTTCAGTTTCTGACAATAAATCTCAGCAATGATTAATATCTTATTTATATTATGTTAAAACAACAAAATGAAAAGTGGTTTGAGTGTTTCATATTTAGCTAGAATCAACTTCCTATAGTAATTTTTACCCATTATCCTGCTTTTTTTCTTGCTCTTGTTCTTATCTCAGTGATCTTCTATAGGCCAGCTTTTTTTTTTTTTTACTGAATCTATGACTAAGTCCAGTCCTTCAGGCACCTTCTTAAGCTCATATGAGTTTCTGTACCACAGAGTGACATACCAATGGTTCACTTCAGGGGAAAGAATTCATCATACTTGTTGCTTGATGTGTCTTATAGCTGGCTGATTGACTAGATTTTTCACTTTTCAGCTGGTGTTTTGACACTATAAACAAGACATTAGCTTTGGCTGAGATCCACTGTGTCTGCTTTACCACACTACAATAATAATATAACATCTTTTCTCTGGCCTTTCCTTTGGTAAAGCAATTTGCCTTGCCATGACAAGTATGGTGCTGTTGTTCTGCAAAAAAAAGGAAACTAAGAGGGCACCCAGGGTCATGGCCATTAGAAGTCCAAGATGAAATTATCCAAGTGTTCTCAAGACACTATTATCTCCGAATCATAGAGCTGGCATTCAATCTAATTCAGTAAATATTTACAAAATGACTCTTATGTTAGTCTGGCTGAGCTGGCAGATGCTCACTGTGTGAACCAGGTCAATCCGTTAGGAATTTTACTTAAGACCTGAGTTTGAGCAAAGAAATAAATCTATGATTCATCACTTGGTTCATTAAGTGTGTTTATTGACAATTACTCTCAAAAGGGCAAAGTACACTTCATCCTCATCACCTCTGACTTCCAGATTTCTGAACACACTGCAGTATACCGCATGGCAATCTTTGCAATGTAGAAGCCAGATAGAAGGCACAGGAAAGATGAGGGTGTTGATAAACAAGAGGTTCAGTTCTGGTGTATAAGATGCTTTGTGGTATAGTGGAAAGTAATGGATTTGTGGTCAAAAAGCATGAGTTTGGATCCTAGTTCCACCAATGGACAAACTAAAAAGCCTCTCTGGATCTCAATTTCCTCATCTATAAAATGAAAACAAAGTTGAACTAAATGACCTGTAAAGACCCTTTAAACTCTATATTTAAGATCTGATGAACTTGTAATTCAGTGTAATCATTGAGAATTCTTCTTAGCTCTTAATTGTGCTTTAGCACACACCCTTTCCAAAATGAAGTGATACAATGGGTTAACTAATGGAGCATATCTATAGAACTTATGATGATATGAATCTACAAAAGTTATAGTCTTGAAACAATTAGATCTTGGCATTCCAAAGTAAATTCATTTGATGACTCAAAGTAAAAAAATACATAATACTCTAGTTGTAAAAGAAATTATCTTATTCTCCAATTCCAATTAATATAACAAACAAAATGTTTTGCATCCTGAAACTTTTATCAGGTGAGGAAAAAAATTTTATTGAGTTACAGAATAATTCAAGTTTGAATGGGTATAAACACTTCAATTGAATTCATCAATAAATCAAAAGTCTAAGTGAGGTGCAAAGAAGGTAATTACTCAGTTTGGCAGGAATGAAGTGCTTCCAGACACTGGATCAAGTCAAATAGTTAAATGTATTGGGATTGGTTGAAAGAATTAGTGATACATTGAGATTTATGGATATCAGAGAGTGAGATTCACCCAGTAGGAGCATTTCAGCAACTGCTTCTCCCAACAAGAGCTGAATTTTGTTAAGATGCTCTCACCTATAAGCAGAAGACATGATAAAGGGTGAAGAAAATAAGCATTCTCTCTCCTTTCCTCCCAATTGACCTTGTCATTAGAGAGCCTGGAACAGAAGCAAAAAATTCATCTGTATGGGAACTAAGAGAGGATAAAACAGTTTCAGGTAATTCTTCATTTTCTTAAGAATGGATAAAAAGTTTGTTTTTGGTCTCTACAAACTCTTTGACCTACAAATCTCAGAAGAGTTTTATACCCAGCTCAAGGAAACTCCCCATATATTTCAGGAAGAAATTGACTTCCTTTTAAAAAAGTGTTATGAATTCACTTCTTTAACACATGAGCTCTTTAAACTTGAGTCCACTTTCCTTAATCAATTAACAAATTACTATATCATCTCAACAAATACAATTAATTAAAACCTAATTAACTCTGAGTAACTAAATTCAATCATATAATCAATAATCAATACATTGAATAGAGGCTCATAAGAAAGAGGAGACAAATCCAACCTCTCTGGGAGCCCCGGAAATGTAGAAGAGAGAATAGTTAACTGGCTTTTTAGTACCTAATCTGTAAAAAAATGGTTGACTAGGTAAACAAAAGCATAATCGATTTCTTATGGGATATCTTAAAAAAGAAGGGATGGAGGTAAGCATTTATATAGCAACTACTATTTGCCAGATACTGTGCTAAGTGCTTTTTATAAATGATATTTCATTTGATCCTCACAACAACCCTGTAAGTTAGATGCTATTATCATTCTTATTTTGCATTTGAGGAAACTGAGTTAAATAGTTTAAATGATTTTGCCAGTTTAAATTATTTAATTATTAAATGTCTGAGGCCAGACTTGAATTCAGGTCTTCTTAACTCTGGGCCTGGTGCTCTCTGTATGCACTGTGCTTCAAAGAAGGACGTGCTGCTTCAGTTATGTTACAGAACAATAAGTCAGGGTGAGAAATTTTAAATCAATCAAGTTACATAATTACTGTCTTCTCCATCCTACTCCTAATTTACTTAATTCAATATAAAAAATGCTACTGATAAACTAAAAAGCCTACAGCAGATTCTGTTCCATATGAGGAGCAATGAATGGAAAGAACTCAGATGTTTAGACTGAAAAAGAAAAATAGGATTGGAATAGAAAGACATGATAGTTTCCTGAAAGTATACAATGGATTGTCATATGTGAGAGGAATTTGACTTGTTTGTTGAATCCTAGAGGAAAGAAATAGGAGCAATGGGTAGAAGATGAAAAGAGGCAAATTCAGATTTGATTTTACAAAATCATGTCTTCAAAATTAAGGTCAGTAGGTTCTCTCTGCCTACAGATTTTCAATCAGAGACTAGGTAATGGTTTGTATAATATGTGGCAATATGGATTCTTTTTCAGGTAAGGGTTGAACTCAATGAAATGTTTTAACAACAAACCCTATGAAAAGAGTACACAAAACACTAAAGTTTAATCTTCATTATTAACATTTTTCTCCATCACTTTCTTAGGGATATACAAACATACAATCAACAAAACAATTCATCAAAGCCCAGTTTCTAACTTTTGCTAATTTTTCAAGTGCAAATGCTCATATTAAAAATTTAACAATTGGCTCTCACAAGTTGGTTTCAGTTGACCTCAGAACAATCTAGAAGGGGTCTTTTTTAAACTATAAATTCCAGGATTTTATGAATCATGTAAGTATCTGTTATAAGTAAAGATACTTTGCTAAGCATTGAGTAGATAGAGATAGATTTGACCCAAGCCCTGTTCTTAAGAAGTTTACAATCAAATAGAGGAATTGTTGATTAACTGACACATAGGAGAGTAAGATAAATGTAAAGAAAAGTTGAAACAAAGCATTATGAAATGATATAAAAATCAGAGATGACAAAGTTATGAATTGAGTTGACTTAGAAGAAAGGTAAAGAAATAAAAATGGATGACGATTTGTGGAATCCTTCCTGGCATAAGATCCAGCATTTGCAAAGATAGGAGAGGATAAGATGAAAAAGAGAATGGTCCAATCTGCCTAGAGCATTTTACACAGACACAGACACACACACACACACACACACACACACACACACACACACACACACACATATATATATGTATATATATATGTATATATATATACATATATATATATATATGAATAGTATGATGTAAGAATAAAGAAATAGGCTCAAACGAGTATAGAGGATCTGAAATGGGAATTCAGGCTTTATTTGCTAGGCTTTTCAGAGTTCTATAAGATTTTTTGTTAAGAGTGACACAAACATTAACATGTTAAGAAGACTTTTGGCAACAGTATGAAAAAGGGAAAGCCTGGAAGTGGAAAGATTATTTAGGAGATTTAGATAAGAACCCAAGAAGATTAGAACTTAAGCTAGATTTGAGGAAGACACCAGAGAAGTACTGAACTACTTTGTGTCTGAGTCTCCCTGGGTGCTAGGCTGGGTGAGGGACAATGGTACCTGAGACTAAGCTAGTGAGCAAGAGGTAAATTTCTCAGGGACATTCCACTAAATCTCCTTTGATTCTAGTCTTTACCATGTCCTCTAGCTCCTTTGAGATTGTATATTTTTCCTTAAGCTTTAGGGCATTTGTATTGTGAGTACTGCATTGCAATGAAACAGGTTTGTGCATCACCTTTTAGGAAAGGAAAGAACAAGAACCACCATATCCTAGTGGTACAACAAAAAATGGATAGCAAAAGAAAGGTTCTTTTTTGACGTCTGAGAGTAACGATTAGTGTAGGAGGACACATTCCATATCATGGGAATGCCTACTCTGCAAATTAAAAAAACAAAAAACAAAAAACATTTGAGTCATGTGGCCAGTGACTTTAGGCCGTTAATTTAAAGAGCATCTCCAGCTCCCAATAAATATCCTTAATCTAACAAAACCCATATGTTCATATTTGTGGGGAAAGGAAGGACTCTTTGCCCTGGATCATGACTGTTCTTACTTCCATGGGATGTACATTATGCTTATTGGGAGAAGTTAAGGAAACAAGGTTAGTGTTCCCATGCCCAGTGATGTCACTCACAAGCATAGCAGGCTGAGGTCAACTAAGGCTGCAGAGCCAGAGATAGGGAAGAGAGGAAGAATCCTGAGGTGTTGTCCCTAATAGCCCCAATAGGGAAATGAACTACTTGGAAGCATTTTATATAGTCTAGCTATGCACAATGGATATGGCTGGATCCTTATCCCCATCTTTTATTATTGTGTGAGTATCAGCTTATTGCAATAATAAAACCATAGATTTTAAACTGGAAGAACCCATCTGGCCCTATTTTATACATAAGGAAATTGAGATTCAGATAAATCAAGTGGATTGTCCGAGGTCAGTTAGGTAGAAAGTAACAGAGTGGAAAACATATTCTTTGATGAATTCTGCATTATTTCTTCTGTACCTTATTGGAACCTTTAATCTTGTAGAGAAGATAAGACATATATGCATATAATTTAAAATAAAATTAAAATATGAGAAACATATATAGAATACAAGTGAAGATAATTTAAAAATGCAATTGAAATACGAGAAACATATAGAGAGAGTGCAAGTGAAGAAGAAACACTTTCCTTCTACATCAGGGTTGGTTTAATGGAGAATATGACACCTACTTGTCCAGATCTTCTTACCTTTTTGAGTGTTTTGTGGTCTCCTTTGGCTATCTGGCAAAGTCACGTACTCTATGTCAGAATAATTTTTAAGATTCATAGAATGAAAATGCATGGTATTTCAGAGAATAAATTAGATTGAACAGTTATAAAATGTTTCAAAAATAAGTTCATGGCTATCAGCTTAAGAACCTCTCTACTAATCTGGGTAGGCAATTTTATCTTACCTCGTATCTAATAGAGGGCCCTGCAAACATTTGCACTCTACGCAGTATAGTGGATAAAGTATGAAGTAGATAAAGTACTGGGCTGAGTCAGGAAGACTCATCTTCCTGAGTTCAAATCTGGCCTCAGATATTTACTAACTGTGTCATCCTGGGCAAGTCACTTAATCTTGTTTGCCTCAGTTTCTTCATCTATAAAATGAGCAAAAAGAAGAAAATGGCAAACTATTCCTGTATCCAAGAAAACTCCAAATGGTGTCATGAAGAATTAGGTGCAACTGAAAATAAGTGAACAACTGAAAATAAATGAACAACAACAACAAAAACCCAATAGCAAACAATGGTATTCAATAATGGTCTGAATACTGGACTCTATAGAATTAGTAATATCTAGATTAAAATTCTGCCTCAGTCACTTACTAGCTATGTGACTCTGCACTGGTGATTGAATTTCTCTGAGCTTTAAGATCTATCCATATTGTGAGGATGAAAAATACTATAGCACCTTCTCACACATCCTAAGTGAAATAATTGATGTAAAGTACTTTACAAAACTTAAAGCACTATAAATATGCCAGCTATAATTGTTATTAAGTGATTGTTCAATATAATTGAATTTGAACTGGGACTTGGAAGATGAATAGGATGTCACAAAGTGGAAGGGAAGGGTTAAACACTTCGGTTACAGGGAACAATTAAGAAAGATATATGATGTGTTGGGGGATAAGGAAGAATTCTTATATACTACACTGCCTCAAGATAAATTGAGAGACAATAAGAGTCTATTTTGATAACCTGATGGAGTTAAGTCATTTGACTCAGCCCAACTGTTGAGAGAAATGATAATAGATTAACAATTAAGGGGGCAGATCTAAGCTTTTCCCTTGTCCTATTTACTTGTCTGAAGCATAGCCTTTGAAGGATATAACCAACCTGTACCAAAATTTTATTCCACCTACACCATTTTATAGATGAATTCCTACCCATTATTCTTTTTTTTAATTGAATTGGATATACATGTATATTCATTTTTAAAAAACAATGTTATAGTACTTTGCTGCTCATTGTATTCTACTCAGGTTTGGGTAGTGATAACATCTTTGATTAGATTGCCCAAGGTTGGGGGTTATTTGGAAGTAAATAACATTATCAAATCATCTTCCCATCCTCTCATTGGAATATTCATTCTCAAAATATTCATTCTGCTCATTACTTGTTAACCAATCAGAGTTGATTTCCAGGAGTATTTGTTCTTTCAAGGGAATGTAAGTGTTTCGTGGATTTCATGATTTGTTTTTGGTTTAAAATAGATGGCTAAATGACCATTCTTCTAGCATTATTACTAAAATGATTAATTATCCAGAAATTGTGGCTCAAGAACTTTTTACAAATCATTCTTTGCTGTACATTCTTGGCTATTAAAAGACTTAAGAGATGTGATTACTGAGACATTCAGCATTATTGTCTGTAATATTTGGCAGGGGGGAAGGGAAAGAGGAAAAACATTGCAAGCCTGGAAAAGCATAAATATCCTGATTTTCAAAAAAGGAAGGAAACTACAGCTGCAAACTATAGACCAATGAATGAGCTTTAATTTGATTTACAGGAAAATTCTGGAATGAACTATTAAAAAGATATGAGACAAATATTTAGAAAAGGAAGCAATTATAAGATGCTAGCTTAATGTCATCAAGATCAGATCATGACTGTCTAACTTCATTAACTTTTTTTGATTTAATAGAACTCCTAACTAGTAGGTGAGGGGGATGATATAGACATAGGAAGACTATTTCCTTGGATATTTAGTGGATTTTGATAAAATATCTTATGAAATCCTGGTGGAAAAGAAGGAAATGGAGACTAGAAACTTATACATCTGGGATGATTCAGAATTGATTGGAGAGCTGGACTTACATAATATTTCAATTTCAATGTGGCAGGAGATCTCTGATTATTTCAATTATTTTTTTCTTGAACTTGTGTGGAAATATTTTTTTTAAATTAACTACTTTGAATGAAAACATAGCTAGTATTTTCAGGTGACACAAAGGTGGGCAGGAGGGCTTAACATATATCCAAAAAAAATCTTAATTGGCTGGAATACTAGTGTGTATCAATTGAGTAGAGTCAAATGTAAATGTCTTACAGGTACACAACAAATTAACTCCACAAGTACCAGAGGAAGCCTGGTTAGCAGTCGTTAGCAGTTATTGTAAAAAAAATTAGGGGTGTTTCTGGTTTGCTACCAGTTACACAATGGATTGAGGGCTTGGCCTAGAGTGAAGAAGAGTTTAAATTGGCCTCAGATACTTGTGGGCTTTGTGACCTAGAATAAATTATTTAATCCTATTTGCCTCAGTTTACCCATCTGTAAAATGAGCAGAAGAAGAAAATGGGAAACCACTTTAATGTTTTTGCCAAGAAAACATCAAATGGAGTTATAAACAGCAACAAGCTTAAAATGTTAGCATGTTGATGAGATAATACTCTACTCTCTTACTCCCCAAGCTAAAACTAATGAAATATGTATTATAAATAGATATAACTTGTAGAAATAGGGAGGCCATAAAACCCTGCCCTCATCACTTTTTATCTGAAGTACTGTGCTTGGTTTTGAGTATCCTCAGTATATGGACACTGATAATGTGGAGAGAGTATCCATAAATCCACCTCTCATATTATTCGTTCTTCTCATTACTTGCTAGCCAATCAGAGTTGCTTTCCACCCTCAGGAATATTTATTCTTTCAAGGACATGTAAGTGTTGAATGAGTTCCATGATTTGTCTTTGATTTAAGGTGAAATATTTTATGTTCCTATTTTATGAAGATTAGCTCATGGAACTGGGAATGTTTAACCCCAGAGAAGATAAAACATGATACTGTCTTCAAGTATTTGGAGGAATATCTTGAGGAAAAAGAATTAGACTTTTTTTGCTTATCCCCAGAAGACAGGAGCAGGAGTAACAGGTGAAAATTGAAGAAAAAAAAATTCAAGTTAATTTTAATGTCAGGGAAATTTTCCTAAAAATGCTATAAAAGTAGAATGAGTTGCCTAAAGGTACTATGGATATCTTCAAGTAGAGGCTGTAGGGCAACTACTTTTGAGTATTTTATAGTGGAGATTTTTCTTTTGAATTAGACCTAACTAGGCAGCAATTGAGATTCCCTCCTTGACACTCTGCAACTCTATTTTCTGAGTATGTAAAGTAGAGGTGGAGATAGTTCCCAGAGCAATTCTTCAGGCTTCTAGTAAGGTGAAATAGAACTGACCCACCCCAGTAAGCTCCCTCTAATGGAGCATGCCCATTTTCTGAGGATTGTCCTGAGCAGATAGAGGTGTTCTACTAGTACTATTTGGTGATATATTCTTTACCCATGGCAACCTAGGGGTTTGTATAATCAACAAAGAAGTAAAAATCAGCTCTGGCCTAACATTGCTCAGAATCCAGAAGTGGTGATGACAGCCAGAATGGAAACTCTGCTTCAGGGCATTAGGCCGTCCAATTCTGTCACAGTTCTGTTTTTCCTCTTCTTTACTTATCTATTCCTACCCTCTCTATTATAGAGAATAATAATTTTATAGTCCTGGAATCTGAGCTGAAATGGACATTTGAGTCCATTGAATCTAACTTCCTCATTTTACAAATGAGGAAACTGTGGCCAAGAGTGTTTAAGTGACTTGCTAAGGTCATGCATTTCACTGATGGCAGAACTGAACTTTTAATTCCAAGTTTTTAAAACTCTGCCTCTATGCACTATTATGAGGCAGATACGTGGTTCAATAGAGAGAGCTATACCTAGAGTTAGGAGTTCAAATCTAGCTTCGGACACGTTCTGGCTATGTGACTCTGGGCAAATCATTTAACCTTGTTTGCTTCAGTTTCTTCATCTATAAAATGAGCTGGAGAAGAAAATGGCAAATTACTCTAGTATTTCTGCCAAGAAAAAATTCAAATGGGATCATGTAGAGTTGGATACAACTGAAAATAACTGAACAGCAACATGCACTATTATAGTAGCTGCTTTTGAAGATGGTGATAGTGGTAGTGAGATAAATGACAGGAACAGATAAAGGATTATGAAACTCCTACCACTGGTTGCTATTAGCAACCAGCCATGAAAGGTATGAAAGTATGAAAAGATCCCCTTATTGCAAAATATCTATTTCTATCATATTGAAAATTCACATTGTGATTTGGTGTTAAATCTCCATGAGTCCATAGTTGAAAAAGAAATTAGACACGTAGAAACTATTAGAAAATGACACCTTGTTATGGATAAAGTATATTGGGAATCAGAGGTGAGGAGCTTAAATCTGGACAATCAGTAGGTAATCAACAAGTAAGTATAAAGTGCATACTCTGATTGAGTAAAGAAACTTTTCCCCTATATATCTTACAGATTCAGGATGTACTAAAAGCCTGAAAAGAGTTATGAATGGTTTTCCTTTTGGCTGTCACAGACTTATAAAAGATGAGACATGCAGCTGGACAAAGGAAAGACAATGTTCTTCACCACTGGACTTGGTGTTTCCCCTCCTGTATCCTTATCTTCTTATTAGAAGAAAGATTCAAGTTGGCGAGAGATGAGAAAGAAGTTGAAACTTTTGTGGGGATTTGATTTCCTGCAAGAATTGAGAGACTACCACTTCCATTAAGTTAATAAGTGTGTTGTTAAGGGTCTATTGATTACTGATTGTTCATACCTTGGAGAATAGGGATTAGGAAATTAGAAAAAGAAGATGTTGGTTGCCCTTAAAACTGTACCTCCAGAATTTGAAAGTGGAAATAAAAATGTGGGCCTAAAACTAAGGTGAAGGTGAAGATAAAGATAAGTTAAGCAGATCAAAAGAATTCAGACTTACAGCTTTACCTTTGAAATAATGGTGCAAAAATTTCCACCTTAAATCTAAGTGTGATCTCTTTTTAAATAGAATGACTTGATAGCAAAGTAAAGAACCAGCATTTTTCTTAAGTCAGAATTTCCCTTCTTAGCCCCTTGACACTTGAAGCGATGCATTATTGCTTTATTGGACAGTAGATTAAATTCAGCAAATCCCCCCTGCCTGATATTTGCCTGCCATTGGGTACAATTTAAAAATTCTGGCCAGATGCTCATTCAGTACAATCCTAGCAATGCAGATTTGATGTTAAGACTAAATTGGGTTGACTCTTCATCTGAATAACAGAGTAGCTCCAACTGTGGTTCATCTTATGAATATGGATAAGGCCTCTGCTCTTTTATTAACTTATAGAAAGGTTATGTTTAACCATGAAAGGAAAGAAACTCACAAATTATCCTCCTGTGCAATTTTCAGCAACGCCAAATGAAAACCTGTTCTGCGTCCTGAGTGACACAAATCCTTGAATTGGTCTCTGCACACAAAATTTGAATGAAACTCATAACTACGCATTCTATTAGGGGGCTGGAAAATAGCCATGAGTGAAATTTGCAGTCGACAGGATCTGTTATCAGGGCTCTGCCTTTGATTTCCTGCAAGTTTATTGCCACATTGGCTTTCAGGGAGTCCTTTTCATGCAAAGAAAATGACCCAATTCCACAACATGCAGGTAGGGATGGAGTCAGAGGTCCTAGGTAGATCAAATCAACCATAAAGACTCTTAGAACAGTCTTCCTTTTGGATAAGCTGCATAGCTTGACATAAGATTACTTGTTCCCTACCCTTCCCCATCTCCAAGAAAGAGGAATATTAGTTTTTCCTGTCAGTATGGTAACTTTTTATGGTCAAGTTCTTTTGTTTGTTCATTTTCTAAGCCTATTTCCTGATTTTTAATTTTTATGTTGGAGTTGGGCTCTGTTTACCTAGGAGTTTTGAGGTACTGTGCTAATCTTTAGGCATTTTCATGCTACTCTTTTTAGAACTCTTCTGGAATCCTGTAAGTTTTAGTGCTTCTAAGGTGGTATTCTCCTGAGAGAGGTATGGTTACTACTTTCCAGGTTTTTACTCTGTTCTTTGCCTAGGAGTGCTAATATTCCTCTGTAGCTGAAAGTACTAGTATACCTCTTGGCCCTGGGACTGTGACCAGATCCTTTGTTCCCCTACTTCTGCAAAAGTTAGCACCCACTTAATCTTAGAGCTGTTATAGGGCTCTTGCTTTTTAGTGATTGATTACAAATACTCCTCTCTGCTCTAGAACCCATAACTGGATGGGTAACAGAGTTGTCAATCAGCACCAGCTACACCCTTTGTCAGCAAAGAGTCCTCTGTAATCTCTTTCTGAGATTTTGTCCAATCCCCTTATCTGCTCTGAGGGTTTCCAAAGCTGCTGCTGCTGCCCCTTGCAAGCTGTCAAGGCCCACCACTGTTGCTCCTGCCACCTTCTGGGCCTCTCTCCATCCTAGTGTTACAAATCAGTCCTGTAGACTTCTTAGGTTGTCTTAGCTTGGGAAAAAATGTCTCCCTCTGAGTCTTTTTGACTCTGCTGCTCT
This sequence comes from Sminthopsis crassicaudata, assembly GCF_048593235.1. Taxonomy (NCBI): domain Eukaryota; kingdom Metazoa; phylum Chordata; class Mammalia; order Dasyuromorphia; family Dasyuridae; genus Sminthopsis; species Sminthopsis crassicaudata. The sequence continues at coordinate 535,114,824 of NC_133619.1, read as the reverse complement.
AAAATTTGAGGCATTATCTTAAAGTTGTTTGAAGGGAAATATTGAGAGAAGTTAGGTGAATTCAGGCCTATACTTCTTCATTTTGGCTCAGCTTCTGTTTATTCATTTTTGATAGTAACTTTTATATGCTACTACTTATATAAAATTCTTCATTGATCATATACTGCAACAATACTCATTTCTATCATGTGTCTATTGTCCTTTGGGTAATCTATAACTTTAGAGAATAGTCCTTACACATCCCTCTCATTTAGAACTATCAGACTTAATAAATCCTTCAAGACTTTTGGAAATAATTTACTCAACTAGGATTTATTAAAGGCCCACTGTTTTCCAAGTACTATACTAACCACTGGGGAAACAATAACAACAAAATAGCTCCTAACCTCAAGGAGCTTATATTCTACATATATGTTAAATACAAATATATATTTTAAATACAAGATAATCTTGGAGAGGAAGGCACTAGCAATTGAAGGTACTAAGAATGGCCTCATGGAGAAAGTAGCATTTGAGCTGAGCCTGCAAGGGAACCAGGAATTCCAGGAAGTAGAAGTATCTCAGGAAAATGATCTAGGTGTGAAGGATAGTCATTGCAAAGAAAGGCATGGAGAATGGGAGATGGACCACTGTGTTTGAAGAATAGAATATAGGCAATTATGACTGGATATTGGAGTGTGTATATCTAAGTAGACTTAAAAGGGAGGAGGGGATGTGGATGTGAAAAGCTTTAAGTCTCAAACAAAGGAAGAAATGGCCACAACTTTGTTGCATTATCAGCATGTTGCCCCCAGGGCTGATGTCCAAAGCATCCAGCAGCAAATGTGAATTCTCAATGAAATATATACCCTTGGCTCCAAGCTTGGGTAGTTAAACAAAGGCTGGCCATGGAGCCCAAACTCTGGTGAGCAGGAATCTCCAGGCAAGGACCATCAATCTTGTTCTGACAGGTTGGAGAGTAGGACCATAAATTCTTGATGACTTAGGAGGACTTAGGAGTCAGGAAGTCTGAACTCCCCCTTATCTTGAGTTTACACATTTACAATTTATAACCTTAGAGTAACTAGCTCTAAGTTATATCAGTCCTAATGATCAGAAGTGGGGGTTGTAAGCCAGGGGAATTAAGGCAGAACAATTCAGGGAAACTGAAGCATAACAATTGGGGAAACCGACACAGGACAATTAGGGAAACTGAGGTAGGGTAATTAGAAAAACTGAGGTAGGACAATTAAAGGGAACTGTGGCACAATATCAGAAGAAGAAATTATATTGAGGAATTTTATTAGTACAAAATATAATGCAATATAGTCATATATCTACTTAAAAATTTTAACAGATATCAAATAATTGATACCATTACCAATGCAAAAAAAAAAAAAAAAAAAGAAGAAGAACCTATATATACATCGTCCTATTGGATTTCAAGATAAATTCAAAGTACATGGCACCAATAATTCCAGGTAAACTACATTTGCTTAACATGATCAAAAGATGCTTATATGGGGATGATGGAGATACTATATCTAAAGATAATTTAAAGGAGTGTGTGTGTGTGTGTGTGTGTGTGTGTGTGTGTGTGTGTGTGTTTGTATAGAGAAGTAGAGAAGGAAGTTTAGATCAGTTATTTAGCAACTTATCTCTAACATATAATATTAGTTACTTGAACCTCTGAGAGGTTAAATTGCTTTCCCATGATCACTCTGTTAGAATGTGTTTTCATCCCAGGAATTCCTTGCTAGCTCTCTATTCACTCATCATTCTGCTTTTCATATCTTCATATATTATCCACAGAATAAAAGAACATGTGTTGCTTAAATAGAAACATTGTGGAAGAGTGACAAGAATCCTGGGTTTGGGGTCAAAGGACAGGAGTTAAAATTCCATGCCTTGCCACTTACAATTTGTGTTACTTTAAGCCAATTAGCGAAATTATTTGGGCCTCAGTTTTCACACCTGGAAAATGAAGGGATTATACTAAAATAAATTATAAAATCCCTTTCTTCTCTAAATCCTGAGATTTGAATTGGATTCTATTGTTACTTAGTAATATTACTTCATAAGAGTAAAAGAAGTCAATGTTTTAATTATAATAACTTCCTTCAATTTATTCAGAATCTCAGGAAGCAAGTTCTATTATATCTTTACTATACCTCTGAATTACATTTGTATATAAGCATATATACTATATAAACATGCATACACACATATTTGTGGACATATATAGTATATGTGCATATATATATATATATGTGTGTGTGTGTGTGTGTGTGTGTGTGTGTGTGTGTGTGTGTGTCCTTTCTCTTTCACTGGAAAGAGGTATTAATAATCATTATAACATAAATGGGTGAAAATGACATTCTAATAAATAACAAAAAAGAGGTGCTTTCTCACAGTTTACACTAGGAAATTATATGACCTTGGAAGCATGAAGGTACAACCAAAAGGACCTTGAAATCTTTTCAAATTGTTTCAGTATCTCAGCATCAAAATGTTAACTCAGGTTTGGTTTAACTAAGGATTCAGCAATGATATTTTGGCTGTGGCTGTTAAAAGTGTTAAAGTGGTATTAAGGCAGCCTGGAAAATATTGATTTAGAAAATCTTACTCTTTTAATGCTGATTTAACAGCTGTGATAGCAAAGAGAAATTCAGAGTTGTGGTAATTTTTGTTTAAGTAGTCAGACTCAAAGGTTTCATAATACAAAGGTTTCTTCATAAGTCATTATAACAGCAGAAGTCGATATAAGGCAGACATAACAAGGACCGTATTCCAAGGAGATTTAGTTATTCAGATATAGAAAGACTTTAATTTATGGTTATCTCATCTATTATGCATGGCATGGGCCTAGAAGGAAGTACAGCAGCAGAGCACAGTGGGATATCCACTCAAATGAAAATTATAACAGTTCACATTAATATAGTGCTTTATGATTTACAAAGCATTTTCCCCCCTAAAATTACAAGAGTGGTTAAAATACCATGCACATTTATTACTGAACCCATGAACACAGCTCACGAAAATAAAATGGTAGGTTTAGCCTCTTTGCCAAAAATTTCTTTGTGCCTGTCCCTTGGAAGACAGCACATAAGGAATAATACAGGCTCTGAATGGAGGTAAAGAACCAGGGTTTGAATCTTAATTCTCATGCTTAGTACCTGTATGATCCTGAGAAAGTTGTTCAATGTCTTTTTCTTATCTATAAAATGAGGGAGTGGAACTATTTATGGTCTTTTCAGTATTTTCCAGATCTAGATCAATGATTATTAGAAATATCTTTCAGAATGGTAGAGTAATGGCATGTATTTCTGACCAGGTGAAACTGTCATGGTTAGGTTTAGGTTTAGGTATACTAGGATAAAACACTGATAACTTTTAAAAAATAAATCTAGCTTGGTCCTTCTCGAAACTTAGTGTTTTCTTTTTTAGTTGTTGCTGAACTTGCCACTTTTCTTTTGAATTCAGGGAAAAATAAGAAAATTTGATTTTGTTTTCCTCACAAAGAACCTCTTTCCTGAAAGTCCTGGGAGTTAACATAGTGAAGAACTCACTGGCATGAACATGACACCAGAGCAGAGAGAGCTTCTCAATCACTACAAGTAACCCTGCCCACCTGCCCAGCAGGAAGTAGATTAGGCATGTGTGATTGTTCTCCATTTTACAAATAATGAAACTGAAGTTCAGAAAAATTTAGTGATCTGTTCATGATCTTTCACTATTAAGTATCAGAAGGAGGATTTGAACTAGATAATCTAACTGATCTGGCAGCCTTTCTAGCATTGGATTCTAGTAATAGAGAACTAGATGGGTCCAAGAGATGGACACTACACTGATTCCTCCCTCACCTCCTTCTGCTCTAGAATAAGTTGAGGCTTGGAGACGCTTGGACTCCAATGAGAGGAGGTAGGCTCTTTAATAGTCTCATGCTAACTAACACTTCAGAGAAAAATATACTTGTAGCACAGGCTTTAGAGCATGTTTATACTTGCCCCCACCAAAAGGAATAAGAAGCTCCTCAGTATATAAAGTAAATCAGATATTTTTATTTTTATTCAGTCATCTCAGTTGCATCTGACTCTTGGTGCCTCCATTTAGAATTTTCTTGTCAAAGATCCTAGAATGGTTTGCCATTTCTTTCTGTAGATCATTTTACAGATAAGGAAACTAAGACAAACAGGATTAAGTGACTTTCCGAGAATCACACAAGTAGAAATGTCCGAGGCCACATTTGAACTCAGGAAGGGAAATCTTCCTGATTCCAGACCCAGCACTTTATCCACTGTGCTACATAGCTGCTAGTCCTTCATACAGCCAGCAAAATGCCTTAAGTGTAGATCTAACTGTGTCACTCACCTATTTAATAAAATTTAAGCAACTGCCTACAATAAAATATTAAAATCCTCTATTTCATTTTTAATGCCCTTCAGAACTTGGTCCCTACCTAGTTTTCCTGTCTAATAAATTACTCCCCTTTATCTACTTTTGTTACAATTTAAATTTCTGTGTTCCTTACAGAGTTTAGGAAAAGCCGAAGTCAATGAACTTACATGATATTATTTAATTAGGTTTTGTTGTTCAATCATTTCCATGTCTGACTCATTTCTTGTGTCCTTCTCTCTACACACACTAAAATCATCTTATTTAGATTCTTATCTCTTTTCAACTAGACCATCATAGAAACTTCCTAATTGGCTGTCTTGCCTTTCCTCTTTCCTCTCTTCAATCTAACTTTTGTATTGTTGTTAGAACAATCTCACCAATGCACAAATTTGATCATATTACTCTTAGTCACACATACTTTCAATGGGACTCCCAGTGCTTACAGTGGATTCTGGCTTTTGAGACCTTCCATAGAGTGGATTTAATAAAACCTTCTAGCCTCATCTGTTACTATTCTCCCTCAAGTATTCTATCTTCCTGCTAAACTGGGTTATTTTCCACATCTCCATTCTCTCTTCGTTCTTACTGTGCCTTCTCCTGATTCTGACCTCTTAATTATCCAATTCAATGATCTTTCATTTCTCCTCATTCTTTTTGACTTTTTTCAAATCTTAGACTCTATCAATCTCCCTCTTTTCCTTGATATTTTCTCCCCTATAGGTTTCTTTTGCCTGATACTGTTCTTTCCAAGTGTTCTTGTATGCCTATTTCTCTCAGTCTGCTTTGTTGGATTTTCATCCAGGTCTTTCCCCTTACTTATTTATATGCATGCCTTTCTCCTTATTCAGTTATGTTACTTTATAACAGCTTTAGTCTCACATTTCTTATTGTATTCCAGTGCCTAGCAAGTGGCTTATATTCAATTGGAGTTTAACAAATCTTCATTTAAATGAATTGCATTGAATCGAAAGCATACATTATAGCTAATACCAAATCCAACTTCCCCCAGCTGGGCTTCTTAACTTTACTGCAATGCTATCCTCATCTACTGAACAGAGGGTATGTGTTCTGGAAATGCTAGTCAGCAAAACACATAAAACTTTACTGCCTCAGCAGCCATTAGAGTTGGAATTTGATGCTACTAGATGAGAAAAAATGCCATCTCATAACAATGAGAAACAAAAGGGCATGGGGTCCTCAGCACTACACAATTTACTACTTGCCATCTCAGCTGAACTTTCCTTCCCTTTGTTTCTGCACACTTACTTATATACAGCTAGGTCCACTCTTCCAAATGAATTCAGTTCCAAGGTCCTTCAATGCTGAGAATTGACAACTATTATGAGTATCCATCTTAGAAGTTTCGTAGTCTTGAAGCACTTCCTGAATGAAATGTGTCCAAAAAGAACATCAATTTTATCCTTCATTTCAAAGAAAAATTACCAGTTAGTTTTCAAAGCCACTTTTCTATTGCCTCCAGTCATTTGTGATTACCTTTTAGATGTTTGAAATTTAAGTTGACTTCTCCAGGGCTGTTCATTTCCATTAGCAAAATCCAGCTCCTTGCTGGAGTTCTTATAAGAGTTGAAATGAACCCTTCATAGTTAATGTTCTTTTGCTGCCTTACCTGTAACTAACTAGGACTTCCATTTTTTGCAAGGGTCATATAGTTTTTGAAACAGGAAAACGCAGCTAAAAGAGATTTTGTGAAAAACCAGAATCTGTTAATGCTAGCTGATTTCTTAAAGTAGCTCAGAGCATTATTGCTGTGCAGAAGTGCTAAGGTGAAATTCTAGTCCTCCAAATAAAGGGGTTGAAAGAGATCATTTGTAACTACAAAAATGGATGCCCAGTGGAAGGTTTTTTCCCCAAGAGCTCTTATAATGCTGGACTTGTTTAAGTTATAGTAGCACATATGTAGTCTGCAACTTGGGATGTAGAGACAAGCTGTTTCAAAAATTAAGTGTCTATGAGAAAAATGAGAAAGGATGGACTAAAAATAGGCCAAGAGATATTTGAGTGGAGAAGGAAAAATTACTGATTTTGGAATAAAAGATTTAGTTCAAGTTCAGAAGGTGACCTTGGTCTAAAGTGACCAAGGTCCAATGTGACCTTGAAAAGGTCACCTAATTTTTCTAAGCTACTTCTTCACTTTTGTTTGTTTGTTTGTTAGTTTTTTTTGATGGGGGAAGAATGATGACATGAATAATGTGAGGTCAATAACAGATTTCAGAGGGCTCTGGGGCAGATAACATGAAAAAATGAAGTGCTTCTTACCCTAGAGAAATTGTTACTTGTGTTGTTAACCTTTATTACCTTGAACTAATGCTAAGACTTCTACCTCAGTTCATAAATAAATCAACAATTATTTATTAAATATCTTTTGTATATGTTGTGCTAAAGCATGAAGAAATAAGCTCAAAGAATGAGACCTTTCCTACTGAAAATTCCATTACATCCTAATAGTCAAAACAGTTCTTTCCTTTTTTATCAATTGTCTGTAGAATTAGAACTGAGAGGGGTTAAAGATTCCTTTCTAATTCCCAGCCCCATGAATCTAAATGGGAGATATCCAGGCTTTCCCAGCCCCCACCGGATCTGAGCTAACTTGGGCGGCCCCAGCCTCCACTCTAATGATCTGATCAGGTTTCCCCAACCCCCACAAACAGCTTCCTCCTTATCTAAAAACCCATTGAATTCTATTCAATTTTAACCCTGGTTGAAAACAGCCAGGAGCCTGGGACTCCACCCATCTTCAAGATTACCAAAAGCCCCCCATTATAAAAAGGGGAAACCTGGATCCCACTCTTTGCAAGAGCCCCAAACATGGCATGCTGGCCATGTCAGGGTTCCTGTCTGCCTGGTGCCAGCTCTGGCTCTGGTGTCTTTCTACCTTTACCCTTACTTCCAAACCCCAAATAAGCCTCTTTTATTAATCTAGGTTTTTGGGTCTATAAATTCCTTTACAGGGGATTCTGCGTTGCTACTAGACCTCATTTAACTCCATATCCTTGTGCCGAATTCAAAGGGATTACAGGGGAGCTCTATTTGACTCCCTGTACACCGAACCTGCCACTAGACCTCAATTAACCCTAATTTCATCCAGGTACCTAACTCTCATCAAAACTTTGTAAAAGAGGAAAAAATATCTCATTACTTGTCTTGCCATGCTTATCTGCTAAGATATACTGATGTGATATTTCATAAAGAAATTGAAAAGACCTCATAGTTCACTTTTACATTTGTGGAGGGCCTTGGAATAGAGCCTACATTAAATAAACTCTCTTAATTCTTAAAAAGCGAATTATATGTAAATATACATATACATATATATATATATATATATATATATATATATATATATATGATTTCTTTATGGTAGAAATAGCTTAGAATCATGACTTCTCAATTATACAATAAGTTTCTAATAAAATACCTTTTGATTAACTGGCTTCTGGAGAATACTTATTGTATTGAAAGTAAATGCTTCAGTGGTCAGTTTCCATTTTGAGGCAGTGAAATATAGATAGATCACTGGGCTTGGACTTGGAAAGATCTGTGTTCAATCTAATTTCCTAATTTTCTAAGTCACTTAATCTCAACTATAAAGTACTTTACCTATCTCATAGGGTTGTGAGTATCTAATGGATAATATTTATAAAGTGCTTAATATAAATATAAAGTGTTATATAAATAGTTAATCCCTTTTTATTCTATAAGATTTATAACTAGGATGGAACAAGTGCAGCCTTGTCCCAGGGTGTGGAATTTTGATGGCTTCACATTCACAGGGTATAAATATTACAATCCTTCAATAGGATAGAAAGAATAGTATATAGTATTTCCTGATGAGTAAAATAAACAAACTAAAATAGGACACTATCAGATGTTCTTTCCATCAAGAGTCCTTCCTAGCAGTCACTTCAAATAGCATCCCAGAATCTTGTCTAATTCTCTTCCCCATTTCCCTCCTACTCCTTGCCTAACTAAACATATGCTTAATGGAGCTTGTCCTGGGAGTGGCTTGTGCTACTTTTCTCCATGCACAAAAATCTCTAGTTACAGCCTTGCTGGATTCTCTAATCACTAGAATAAATCAAAACAAACTTCAGTGTTTTTGAGTGTGATCATTTATTCCTTCCCTGAAGAATAGCAAGGGTTAAGACTGAGAAAACCAATATCATGATCAGCAGAGACATTAGTGCTTGGAAGTTTACAAAGTCCTTTACTAATTTTTATCACATTTAATCTTCACAACAACTCTGGGAAGTGGCTCCTATCAATCTTCTTATGCCTATCCTATAGATGAGAGGAGTGAGACTTAGACTAAATAACTCAATCAGGGAGATGTAAGGGGGAGAACAAAAACAAATCTTTCCTCAAATATCACTCAGAACTGGATCCTATAATATTTTAAATGTTATATTTATGTTTTATTTTGTTTTATTTTGAGAACTTGAAGGGAATGATAGTTGTGGGATTCACTGCTCTTTATAATAGCTAGCATATTTATAGCACTTTAGAGTTTATTAAACTATTTATAAATAGTATATCATTTGATTCTTACATCAATCCTGGGAGATAAGTGCACTGAGGTATATAAAAAATTAAATAACATTTATTAAGCAGTTGACACTAGATATAAACTTTGGTCCTATTGAGTCTAAGTCTAGCCCTCTGTTCATTGCACTACCTACCTGCCAGTTATTTAACAAAACTGGAGAGAAAAAAAGGAATTATTTTGGATTTTCTTGGTACTTTGTGGCAGGGATGTCCATCTATCACATGGGAAGTGGTAAAGTAAGTTACTGAAACACTGAACAGGTTCTGTGCTCATCTGCATGAATAGCAGTGGCCATCTTTCTTTTGGAAGATCATTTTAGAGATCTGAGGCCTTTTAGAGCTTATCTAGTTCAACCTTTTCATTTCACAGATGAGAGAACTGAAATGGAGAAAGATGAAATTACTGAGATAAGATCACACAAGCATGAAGTGTCACATTTGGAATCTGAGCCCATGTCTCCTTAACTTAAGCCCTGTGTTATAGTCAGCATATCAAGTCACCTCTTCTACAATAAAGTCCAGCCACCATTCCAGTTTCTCTGCCAAGAATAGCCCAACCAGGTCACTATGAGTTGGACACGACTGAAATGATGCCGGAGCCTCCCGGAGAAATATATGAGAGAAGCCAGGAGCTCTCTAGCACCCAACAAAGGAGGAGAGCCAGATGTGGTCTTACTAACTCTCCTGCATGAAAGAATTATTTTGTCTCCACCCGGGTTACGTTATTAGTCCTAGCAGCCTCAGCCTTCAGATCCAGTTGTCCTAAAGTGGCCTCAAAATAAGAGTGGCTCATATCCTCATTCCATGTCCTTTTTCCATTATCCTTTTTGTTTTACACACTTTTCAGACAAAAGGAAATATCTGGGATTCAAATCAGGGGTCATGCTTTCTGAAGAATGAAAAAATATGTGTTTTCTACCTTCTATTTCCTCCATCCCAGGTTATGCTGGAAACAAACAAACAAACAAAAAAACTACTGCTCCTTTAAGAATTGTGCTATCTCCTTCCTATAATCATTAACATCATGCTCATCCAAATAATCAAGTGAGTCCATTTTATAGCCATAACTTTTAGAACAAGTTTAAACAGTACAGAAATGAAAGAAAACACATAGGAAAAATATTTCAGTGCCAGCTGCTTTATTTAGCATTCAAGGAGGAACAAATGGTTAAAAGCAGGAAGTAGAGGAGTGGGTGATAAATGGGGAAAAAAGCTTTCCTACTAGTACAAGGTGAATAGGAAAAAAAAAAGCATTAATACATGGATGGATGTTCCTCACTGATCCCATGACTTATTGGTCATTACTTCACTGCTCCTCCTTTGCTCCCCATTGCAGTTTACAATTTTGGGCTTCTGATCTCTGTATTTCCCTTCTTTTCTGTCCCATATATCAGACTACAATGACTGCTAGATGGCATAGTGGACAGAGTGCTAGATTAGGGTTGAAAAAAACCTGGGTCCAAATCCTGCCCGACACTAACTTCCTATGTGAACCTGGATAACTCACTTAACCTTCATCTGCCTCAATGTCCTCTTCTGTTTAATGAAAATAATAACAGCAGCTATTTCTTAGTGTTGTTCTGAAATAATAGATTTAAAGGGCTTTACAAACATAAAGTTCTATATTATTATTATTATTATTATCAATCAAATCCATAAGACTTAACTCCTGATTTAGATAGTCCTGGAGCTTCTCTTCTGGTCCACAACATGTTTATCTCATTTGGGTTGCCTTCTAGGTTTTTCTTGAAAGTCTGTAAAAATCAAGAGTATGGCCTGGGGGATTCTGGGTAATATGCTGGTCTCTGGGATAGGTTCCTAGATCACCAAGTTTCCATCAATTCACCTCTAAAGGAGAGAGGTGAGTCCAAATTTAGGTACAAAAGCAAAGGAAAAAAAAAAGATGAGCTAGATTAATTCACTCCCTTTTGCTCTTATTTCACAAGAAGCAGGATGAAACTGGAAAGGATAAGATTTTAATTCACAAAGAAGCCTTAACAATTTTTGTGAGTTTCCCATATGTTTTTGAATGTAGAGAGTGGCCTTTTTGTTCTTCTATTCCTACAGAGAGGAATTTTCCAAGGATCTAAAAGGAGAGAGCAGTAAAACAACCCCCTTTTCCTGATTTGGAAAATTCTAACATAAAATGAAAAAATAATTCCATAGGGAAGAGTTTATTCTTTTTATTATGACTACCCAAAATTCTATCAGGAAAGAACAGAATATATTAATTAAAAGCTCCTTGATAGCATCATTAACAGAGAATTTTATTTTGTCTGGTTTCAGTTCAGTGAAATCAAAATGTTATAGGTCTGGAGATGAGAATTGTAAAATACTTTATTCATTGCATTTGGGAAAGCTCATGTCCTTAATGGGACTATCTGAGGTAAAAGAAGTTAATGACCTTTAATATTAAAAAGTCAATGAAAAATCAAAACAGTGCCAAATACTGACAATAATACACTATTCCTGAACTACTGCAGGAAAGTTTATAATGGATATAATAAAGGTCAAGGGGAAATCATCTAGGAAGTGAAAAGAGACACCAAAAATAAACAATGGTAAGTCACAGAAAGTTACTTTGTCAAGGCATCTAACACTTTATTTCAAATGTCTTGAATTCTTGTTGCTCAGGACTGGTAAGAAAATCTCTTTTGTCCTCTTTACCTATCAAAAAAAAAAAAAAGTAGAGAATGGGATCCCAGTGGGAAATTTTGGAGTTAATTGGCCTTTGAAAAGTTCTGCCCCATGCAGCTATCACCACAGGAATTACCAGGTGAGTCTATGCAAGAGAGCTAGACTACTGATAAAGAATGGGGATCTGGGGTAAATGACTTAAGCGGTTATTTATTCATCCTTGAGGAGAGTATTGAAGGTAGAAATACAGGTTCCAACACCTCTTTTCATCTTTAGTTTTTAGACCTGACATTTAAAAATATGGAATTTGCTTAAGCATTCTAGGTCAGTGGCCTATATAGATTTCCATTTTTCAAATTCTTCCTATAATGAGTCATGCCTTAGGAGCCCCTGATTGGACAGTGTGACATGGAGCCAGCTATGACTTCAAGGAGATCACAGTCTAATAGGGGCAATAATGTAGGGGGGAAATTGTAAATTAGAGATAATCTCAGAGGGAAAACATTAAAGTTAAGGAGAAGCTTCTTGCAGAATGTGGGACCTAAAAGAAGCCAGAGAAGCCAGGAAATGGAGATGAAGAGGTTAAAAAAATTTCAAGCTTAAGCTATAGGAAAAAATGTCCAGATTAGGGAAATGGAGGGTCTTGTGCAAGGAATATGTGTAGGCAAGTAATGTGTAAGAAAACTGGAAAGCTAGGAAGGGGGCAGGTTTTGAAGGAGTTTCAAAGCAAATAGAGGATTTGTCAATTTATCCTGGAAGTAATAGGAAGTTTGCATAAATTAGAGTGGAGAAGCCCAGTTGGTAACAGGGCCAGACCTATGGTTTTAGGAAGATCCATGGGGATATTCTGCCTAAATAATTCCCTGAAACTTACTCCTTTGACACTGCCCCTTTGTCAGAATATTCCTATAACATGGACTTTTTGTGCTCCTGGAGCTCTTTCTTTGTGATTCCTTCAATTGATGGTGTTGTCATTGATTCTGGAAATCTTAGCAAGTATAAGCTCCTTAAGCATGGTGCTGCTAATGGAGTCTTTCCCAGTTTTAATTAAACCTAATTCTTACCGTATTCCCTACCATTTTCAGACTTAAAGAGGTGAGAGGCTTTGATTTGAGCCAAGATATTAGAGCTCAAGAATCAAAAATGAATTCAGTACTGTTTTTATTTATTTAGTATTATGTCAAGTACATCTCATATTGTTGCGTTGGTCTCCAATCTTATCAAAAATAATATTGTTTCTAAGAGTAATAAATCAATTCACAAATATTGAATGTTTGCCTTATGGCAGACGCTGGAAATAGGGAGACAAAATGAAGAAGTCCCTGTCCTTTAGGACCTTATATTGGGGAAAACAACAGGATAGTTTATAGGTGGTTAGATAGTACAGTAGATAGGGCATAGAATCTAGAATTAAGAAGACGCACCTTCCTAAGACACTTAACTAACTATGTGATTCTTGGTTAAGTCACATAACTGCTGTCTGCCTCAGTTTTCTCATCTGTAAAATGAGGATAATAATAGAACTAACTCCCAGAATTATTATGATCTTTTACTGAGACATGAATAAAGTGATTTATAGACTTAATGTGCTATTTAAAAGATAGCAATATTTAATATACATGACAATTTCAGGGAGAGTCACTGGGGAATTCAAGGGAGGCTTAGGTGGTAGACTTGAGCTGAACTTTTTTTTTGTTTGTTTGTTTTGTTTTGTTTTGTTTTAGGTAACACTTATTTCATTAACAATGACATAGTAATATTCCAAACAGTTGTTCAAAATAATTTACATTCTTTTTCCCCCAATAGTATTTTATTTTTCCAAATATATGCAAATATAGTTTTAAACATTCATCTTTGTAAGAACTTGTGTTCCAAATTTTTCTTACCCCCCTTGTTTCCTCCTCAAGACAGTAAGCAATTTGATATAGGTCAAATGTATGCAGTCCTTTTAAATATATTTCCATATTTGTCATATTGTATAAGAAAAATTAAATCAAAGGGAAGAAACCATGAGAGAGAAAAAACAAACAAAAGATGAAAATACTATGCCTCGATACACATTGAATCTCCATAGTTCTTTCTTTGGATGCGGATGCCATTTTCTATTCCAAGTCCATTGGAACTGTCTTGAATCTCATTGCTTCAAAAAGCCAAATCCATCACAGTTAATCATTGCACAGTCTTAATGTTATTGTGTACAATGTTTTGGTTCTGCTCACTTCATTCAGTATGAGTTCATATAAATCTTTCCAGGCTTTTCTGAAATCAGCCTGCTTATCATTTCTTATAGAACAATAACATTCCATTACATTCATATATCATAACTTATTTAGCCATTCCCCACTAGAGATTGACGGGCATGCACTCAATTTCCATTTCCTTACCACCGCCTAAAGAACGGTGACAAAAATGTTTGCATATGTGGTTTCCCACCCCCTCTTTTATGATTTGAGTAGAAATTTGAAAAGCTAGAAATTTTAAGAGATGGAGAAAAGAAAGGATTGTATTTCAGGGATGCTAAGGCAGTGAAACAGAAAATGGAATGGTTTCTGTGAAGGATATAATCTCATCCTATTTGGCTTAACAATAGAATGTATGAAATCAGTTGATAAACATTATATGTAAAGTAAAGTAAATACTTAATATGTGTCAATCACTATGATATGTGTTGGAAATACAAAGAAAAACATCCCTTTCCTCAAGAATTTCACAATCTAATGGGGAAGAGAATATGAATATCTGCATACAAATTATATACAGTCTAAATTAAAGAGAAGAGAGCATTTAAGGTGAAGATGGGATATAGGACAAGAAAAGTTTTCCTGAAAGAGATGGGATTTGAGCTGAGAGCTAAGTCTTGTAGGAAGCAAAGAAATTAAGAGGCAAATGTGAGGGGGCACAAACAGTACAAAGATGAGATGATGGAAGATTTCGTGTTGTGTTAGAAGAAGGCTAAGTAGGCTAACATTGTAGTTGCTAATCTAACTCATAAAGTAGAGAATGGTAAAATATAAGAAACCTGGAATGGTTAAGAAAGTTATAAAGATCTTTAAATGCCAAGTAAAGGGATTTATATTTGCTTCTGGATATAATAGAACTGTTTCTCACTGAATGGGGAGATAGAAAAGAGAAAGGGTAATATGATGAGACTTGTGCCTTAGAAAAAGCACTTTGGCAGATGATAAGATTTGGGGGGGTCGATATGTAATTACATTGGAAAGGGAAAGGTGTCCAAAGACCAAATAGCAAAGCATAATATATATTTTGGAGCACAAGCTATTGGTAAATTGGATGCAGCCTCCAGTATTCCTCCTCCTATATCACAAGGTTTGGGCTGATATTGTTATTGCTTGTCATTTTCAAAGAGGACCAATGACATAACCTCAATTTGAATTGCATTTAATTGAGGCAGAACTACACAAAATCATGAGCTTCATTCTGCTTTCCAGAGTCATTGAAGTTGGTTGACAAGACAACAGTCAGGATGACTGGCAATGGCCTGGCATACAGTGATGACCTTGCCGTCTTTATGTCTGACCAAACTCTAAGTGCTCTGTAGTTCGTGGTTCATTTTCTTCATGGCCATTGGAACAAATTGTTCTTGCTGTCCATTCCATTGGGAGGGGAATCTTCACATGTTGGGATAGACATTCCCCTAACTGATGGATAGGTTTGAGGCCTGTCATTTAATCAGCAATTTTAGATTCCCCAAGTGCTTCCTTTCTGACAACCCTAAGGTAGGCAGTAATAATACCATAAGGTATTACTAATTCATTTTTTTCACCACTTTGAGAGATTTTAAGTGTAAAGAATTTGAATGGTTTTTATACATAGGGAATTCTAATGGAAAAAATTATATCTCCGTGGGGACATCAATGCTTGCCCTGTCATTTCTAGTCCTAGAGAATTGTCTGAGATTTTAAGAGACTTGCCCAGAGTCACATAGTCAATGTGTGTGATAGGCAGGATGAGGAAGGAAAAAAGAAAGGAAAGAAGGAAGGAAGGAAGGAAAAAAGGAAGGAAGGAAGGAAGGAAGGAAGGAAGGAAGGAAGGAAGGAAGGAAGGAAGGAAGGAAGGAAGGAAGGAAGGAAGGAAGGAAGGAAGGAAGGAAAGATAGAGCTGCATTGTCCAACTAGAAATGGCCAGTTGGATCCCCAGAGGAGCAGCTACTACTACTCACAGATCATTTTCTTTTACTTCTTCCTGATATCAGGAAGGTAATGACATGACCCATAAGTGAAATGGATTTAAGTAAGACAGAACTGTGCAAAGTCACCAACCTCACTCTCTCCTCAAATTGTTCTATTCTATACCTTGCCACTAGGTAAAAAATGGACACATCTTTGGACAACAAAGGTGGATGAGCATTAAACAGGACCAAAGTATATCATTATTTTTCTGGGATGATTTAAGTGATATTCAAAGTTTCATCTATATAAAAAATCCCTCCATCACTGATATAGCCTATAACTCAGAAAATTAATTACATTAGAGTGGTATATTCAATGAAGATGTTGGCATTGTCTCTGGGAGAATCAATTTAAAATTAACATGATATTTGGATCAGCCCTTAATTCAATGAAATAAGATTAATTTAGTGCTTAAGTGTACAGAACAAAATTGTCTTTGCCCTCCTGAAGTTTGCATTTTAAGTGGGTGGGCTTTGGGAAGAGAGAGAAAACATGATGGTCTAGTGGTTAGGATTCTACATTTTACTTATTATACTCCAAGTTTTATTCTCTGTAAGGGAAGATTATTGAACTAAAATTGTGTAGTCAGTGAAATAATGCTTAACTTGGATTTGCCTTAAACACTTACCATGTGATTCTGAGCAGGTTACTTATTATTTCTCAGCTTCTGTTTCCTCATCCATAAAATAAGGGCCCTGGAGTTCATGACCTATTAAATCCCTAATAGCTCCAAATCTATAATTCTGTGAGCAATTAAACATATAAGCATATGCAAAATAATAAAAAGGAATTTCTTGAGCCTTGTCCATGTCAACCTGGCTTACTTTATGAGATTAGCTTTTTGATATTTTAAGTCCTGCAGTGATGAACTAGAGCCAGTGATATAATCAAAATGGCTTGTACCAGATTGGGAAAAGCCCATTGTTAAGTTTTCATGTGAGAGTTTATACCTCAGAAATTACAAACTACAAATTGGGACTTGATTTATTATTTTGTTGATTTTCTAGATTTATAGAGAAAATGATGCAGATTAATGATACAGATTAAAATTTAAAAGTATATCTAAAATCCAATTATTTGAGAGTCAATTGTTTGGATTTTTTGTATAGCATATTTTTATTGTGGTAATTTTATTTATTTTCAATACACATTGCTTTATGAATCATGTATAATATAATCATGTATTCTTATTTGACAGCTATTTATATACTTTAGAAATGAGACTTTTATCAGAAATAATGGCTCTAAATATTCTTCTCCAGCTTTGTACTTCCCTTTTAATCTTGTTTCTATTGGTTTTGTTTGTGCAAAAACTTTTTAATTTAATTTGATCAAAGTTGTCCATTTTGCTTGTCATAATATTCTTAGTTATTCTTTAATCATAAATTTCTCCCTTCTCCAAAGATCTGATAGGTAAATTATCCTTTGTTCTCCTAATTTGTTTATGATATCCTCCTTTATGCCTAAATCATGTATCCATTTTGATTTCTTTTCATATGGGGTATGAGATATAGGTCTACACTGATTTTCTGACATTATTTTCCAGTTTTTCCAGAAATTTTTGTCAGACTGAGTTTTTATTTCAGAAGCTGGAGTTTGGGGGATTATCAAATACTAGATTGTTATAGGCCTTGATTATTGTGTCATGTGTATCTATCTAAACTATTCTACTGAGCAACCTCTATTTCTTAGCCAATACCAAATGGTTTTTATTATTGCTGCTTTATTTTTTATTACTGCTAAGATACCATCCTTCCTAATCTTTTTATCTTCCAGATGATTGTCATTACTTTTTTAGTTCTATAAATTAATATTTTAGCAGTGTGATTGGTATGGTATTGAACAAATAGACCAATTTAGGTAGAATTGTGATTTTTAATATATTAGCTCAACCTATCCATGAACAACTGATATTTTTCCAATTGTTTATATCTGACTTTGTTTGAGAAGTGTTATGTAATTTTGTTCATATAGTTCTTGGGTCTGTCTTGGCAAATAGACCCCCAAATATTTTATTTTGCCTACAGTGATTTTAAATAGAATTTCTCTTTCAACTCTTTCTAATGGGCTTTGTCAGTAATATATAGTAATGCTGATGTTTTGTATGGTTTTATTTTATATCCTGCAACATTGCTAAAGCTGTGAATAGTTTCCAGTAGAATTTTGTATGATTTTTAAAATTTCTCTAAGTATATCATCATATCATCTGCAAAGAGTGATAGTTTTATTTCCTCATTGCCTGTTCTAATTCCCTTAATTTCTTTTTCTTTTCTTATTGATAAAGCCAATATTTCTAGTACAATGTTGAATAATAGTGATGATAATTATAATCAGATTCTCTGATCTTTGTTGGAATGTGTTCAGCTTTTCTCCATTATAAATAATGCTTCTTGTAGATTTTACATAGGTAATGCTTATTATTTTAAAGAAAGCTATTTTTATCCCTATGCTCTCTAGTATTTTTAATAGGAATGACTGCTATATTTTGTCAAAAGCTTTTTCTGCACCTGTTGAGATTGTCATATGATTTCTGTTGGTTTTGTTATTGTCAATTTTTTTGTTATTTGTAAATTATGGTAAATTTTCCTGATATTGAACCAGCTCTGTATTCCTGGCATAAATCTCACTTGATCATCACATATTAACTTGATGATAAGTTGCTGTAATCTCTTTTTTTATTATAGTTTTTTATTTAAAAGATATATGCTTGGGTAATTTTTCAGCATTGACAGTTATGAAATCTTTTGTTCCATTTTTCCCTCCTTCCCCCCACCCCCTCCCCTAGATGGCAGGTTGACCAATACATGTCAAACATGTTAAAGCGTATGTTAAATATAATATATGTATACATGTCCATACAGTTATTTTGCTGTACAAAAAGAATCAGGCTTTGAAATAATGTACAATTTACCTGTGAAGGAAATAAAAAATTCAGGTGGACAAAAATAGAGGGATTGGGAATTCTATGTAGTGGTTCATACTCATTTTCCAGAATTCTTTCCTTGGGTGTAGCTGGTTCAATTCATTATTTCTCTATTGGAACTGATTTGGTTCATCTCATTGTTTAAGAGGGCCACTTCCATCAGAATTGATCATCATATAGTATTGTTGAAGTACAAAATGATCTCCTGGTCTTGCTCATTTCACTCATCATCAATTCATGTAAGTCTCTCCAGGCCTTTCTGAAATCATCCTGCTGGTCATTTCTTACAGAACAATAATATTCTATAACATTCATATTTATTCAGCCATTCTCCAATTGATGGGCATCCACGTAGTTTCCAGTTTCTGGCCACTACAAAGAGGGTTGCCACAAACATTCTTGCACATACAGGTCCTTTTCCCTTCTTTAAGATCTCTTTGGGATACATAAACCCAGTAGTAACACTGCTGGATCAAAGAGTATGCACAGTTTGGTAACAATTTCTTTGCTATTATTTTATTTAAAATTTTTGCATCAATATTCATTAGGGGTATTGATCTATAATTTTCATTCTCTGTTGTGTCATATTTGTGTCATGAAAGGAGTTTGGCAGTACTCATTCTTTACCTATTTTTCCAAATAGTTTACATAGTATTGGAATTAATTGTTCTTTAAATGTTTGGTAGAATTCACTTGTGAGTCCATCTGGACCTGGAGATTTTTTTTCTTAGGGAATTCATGAATGATTTGTTCAATTTCTTTCTCTAAAATGGGACTATTTCAGTATTTCACTTCCTCTTCTGTTAACCAGGCAAGTTATATTTTTGTAAATATTCATCCATTTTGGTTAGATTGTCAGACTTGCTACCATAGAGTTGTGCAAAGTAACTCCTAAGTTTTTATTTAATTTCTTTTTCATTGTTGGTAAGTTTACCCCTTTCACTTTTGATTCTGGTGATTTGGTTTTTTCCTTTTCTTTTTCTGATATAATTAATCAAAGGTTTATCTATTGTGTTTTTTTTTCATAAAACAAATCTTAGTTTTATTTATTAGTTCATTAATTTTCTTGTTTTTTATTTTATTAATCTCTTCTTTGAGTTTCAAAATTTCTAATTTGATATTTAATTACAGGAGTTTAATTGGCTTTTTCCCTTGCTTTTTTAGTTGCATACCTAATTCATTGATCTCCCATAGGTTTTGATATGTTTTTTTCATTATTGTCATTTTCTTGAACAAAATTATGAACTACTTATGTGAAATTATGGATTTGTTGTTTGACTCCCTCATTCTTTAGAGTTAGATTATTTAGTTTTCAATTGGATTTTAGTCTGTATTTCCCTGACCCTTTATTGAATATAATTTTTATTGCATTGTGACCTAAAAAAGGAAATATTTACTATTTCTGCCTTTTTGCATTTGATTGTGAGGTTTTATGCCCTAATACATGGTCAGTTTTTGTAAAGGTTGCATGAACTGCTGAGAAAAAGATGTCTTCCTTTCTGTCCCTATTCAATTTTCTCCAGATGTTTATCATATCTAGATTTTCTAGGAGCTTATTAATCTCTCTATTTTCTTTCTTGTTTTATTTGTGGTTAGATTTGTCTGATTCTGAGAGGGGAAGTTTGAGGGCCCCTCACTAGAATAATTTTGCTGGCAATTTCTTTCTGTAATTGGAGTAAAATTTTCTTGCTCTACCACTTGATGCATACACACTTAGTATCATTACTACTTCATTATTTATGGTGACTTTTATCAAGATGTACTTTCCTTCTTTATATCTTTTTATAAGATCTATTTTTACTTTAGCTTTATCTGAGATCAGAATTTCTATCTCTGCTTTTACTTAAGCTGAAATATAATAAATTTTGTTCCAGCCTTTTATCTTTATTCTGTATGTGTTTATCTGTGTAAAATGTATTTCTTGTAAACAACATATGATAGTATTTTGTTTTTTAATCCACTCTACTATTTGATTCCACTTTATGGGAGTGTTTATCCCATTCACATTAGCAGTTATGATTACCAGCTCTGTATTTCCTTCCATTTTATTTTCTTTCCTGTATATACTTTTGTTCTCTCTTTCCTCCCTTTCCTTAGTCCTGTGTTTTACCACCCCACTATTTTCTTCCATCACTCCACCCCTCTTCTCTTTTTCCTTAGTATTTCTGCCTTCCCTTCTATCCTGTATTTCCCTTTTCTTTTCCTCTTTCTCCTCCTACTCCTTTTAGGGTAAGATAAATTCCTATAACTGAATGAATGATTAAATTATTCTCTCTTAAAGCCAAAACTGATCACATCAAGCTTCAGACAATGTTCATATATCTGGCTTCTTTCCCTAGATTGTAACAGGTCTTTTGCCCCTTTTCATGTGAACTAATTGTCCCATTATACTTCCCTTTCTCTCTTTTTCCCATATAGCCCCACCCCTTAATGTCTTTTTCTTTGATGTCATCCCATCAGGAACTATTCATAACCACACCCTCAGTCTATGTCCTCCTCTGTCTGCCCCAAGGGCAGATATAGTTCACAAGAGTTACAGATATTATTTTCCTATCCAGGAATCAACAGTGTAACCTTTAAATATGTTTGTAGATTAATTTTTCTTTTACTTATGCTTTTTTTTTCAACAGAAATGATTGAAAATCTCTTACTTCACTGAAACTCTATTGCTTCCCCTGAAAGATGATGCTGAGTCTCCCTAGGTCATTAATTCTTAGTTGTAACCCCTGGTTCTTTGCCTTCTGGAATACGGTATTATTTTATTGTAGAAGCTGCTCCTTCTAGCAAGTAGCCTGGTTTCCCAGAGTTTTTCTTCTGAGGTGGGGCTGAAAGTTGCCCCACTGATGTGCTTCTCTACTGAGCCAGGACTGAGGGTCTTAGTTGCTGATTTGCAGTGGTTTAGACCCTCTCACTGGCTTTGCCAGAGTATCTGATCTAGGCTGAAAACTATTTTCATTTCAGTGAGACTGACATTTCTTGAAGTTTTTTCAGTCTATCTTGAGCAGAAGAATCAGAATTGTTCAGAGACTTGGTTTTATGTGGTTTTCAGGGAAACTGGGAGAGCTCAAGCAACTTCCCAATTTTACTCTGCCATTTGGGCTCTACCATATCAAGTCAAGAGGCAATTATTAAATATTTATCAGAATTCTCCTGGATATAATTCAATAAACATTTATTTATCACCTACTATATGCCAAATATATCCCTAATGGAAGGGATGGGAGTAGAGGAAGAAGCCAAGTTGTTATTGTTAGTGAAAAAGAATGAGAAAAGGAAGAGGAAAAAAAAAAACAGATCTGGTCTAATGAGATGGCTAGAGGAATAGAAGATAAAAGATCCAGTGTCCCAAGTGCTTTATAATTGGTCTTCAAATTTGATTTTATGCAAAGCCAGCCCCCTATTAGATTAAGTGTGGTAGAATGTGCCTTCAGCAAAAACATGGAAACCTTCTTACCACCAGTTTCCTGAAAAAAAAAAAAGATGAAAAGGGAAATTTATTTTTCTTTGAAGTCTAATTGACAATTCTATTTCTAGGCCTACTATCTGAATTTAATTAGCATCACTCTAATTTAGACAGTCTAATATTTAATATCACAATTGGGCAATATTATTTAAGTAGCTACTAATTGTGGTTTCTAATCATCACTTGGTCTTTGATTTTTGTAGAATAATCATTTAGCAGCAGTACAAGGATAAGTCCCATCCACAATTTGGGGCATATAGGTGAAGAGAGAAAATAGTCCAAGGGATTACCTCTATGTAAGTCTTAAAATTCTAAGTTACTAATGTTAAAAATCAAAAGTAAAATATTTTTTTCTGATACCATTTCTACAACACTGAAAGTCCTTTGAGGGGCTATTTGAATTGTTTATAGAAGTTTACAGTGTAGCAGAAAATTGGATTGAATTGAATTGTGCTGAGATCTAAGACTTCTGGAACCTTGGATATATTGTGGTGTGGATAAGGCTACCCAACTTCTTAAGGTTACTTGCATCTTCTTAAAATTTATTGTTTAGTCTCCTTGTTCAGATAAATAGATCAATAAGAGTTTATGAAGAGAAACATTTATATAGATAGAAGTAAAAATATAGCATTTCTATAAATTTAAAGTATTCCCTCTTTGTTTCTCTATCTTTTGAAAGACTGAAACTCTCAAGAAACTTAATATTGTCTATGAGATTTCCACTCTCTACTTCTTTCTAATTAAGCTTGCATTATCAGAATAACTCACAGGAGACAAGATTCTTCCCAACTCCCTTGTGATTGTAATTCCTTATTTCTCCTTTATCTTTATTGCAAACATACGAACATTTTCTCTCCAAAGAGACTGACTGTGCTTAGGAGCTTTTCTTTGTTTCTCTAAAAGACTGAATCCTGGAACTTTAGGACTTGAGGTTGTTAAAGGGTGATCCAGAGGCTGGGACTACCACATTAAAGTTGTCTTCCTGTATCAGAGATACACAGGAACTCTCCAGAAAGTTGAAATTGTTTTAAAAATATCCCTTTCCTCTCTTTAGGAGGAGTGGTGATGATAGGTCAGGCATTTTTCTATCAGGTGATGCGGGTGATAGCTAAATATAGCTGAAAGTACATCACCACCAAGGCAACCACCAATACTGAGGTTCAGTTGTAAATCAGCTCTTCTGTTAGGAATTCTCCAGGAAAGGAACTAAAACAGCAGAAAGCCAGAAATGGCTAAGTCTATGATGAAGATCCTTTTTATAGGCCTATCATAGAGAGAGCTTCAATACACAAAAATTTATGCAAACTACTTTATTCCCAATCAATCCATAACAGTCAAAATCAATCAGATCACCCATAATAATTGTTTTAGAATTGGGGAATTCTTTAGACAGTATTTTTTTAATTTACCCTTAATGAACTTGTATTTTACTGAAATGACCCCTGTGAGCAGCAAGGCAACATAGGTGAAAAGGAGAAATATAATATTTCAGTTTTCTAGAGGCTACCAAATCCTAGCAACTGAATTCACTTAGAGACTTGTAGAGGCTTACATATAAGCATGATACAAATAAAATTTTATTTTACTTAAATGAAACAACTGCATTACAACAGCAGCAGCAACAGCAACAACAACAACAACAACAACAACAACTCCAGAAAATAAGATTCTATTATTTCCCTCAGAGACTAATTTGTGTTAATAATACTCACTGTCAAGAATGTTGCCTTAATATCCTACTCAACTCCCTCTTGCTTCAATTGTAGCCCATTTCCTCATTTAATTTTCAATTCGATATATCAGCTCCTTTTGTACTAAGAAGATGAGTTTTCCCTGGTTAATTTGTTGTTAATTTTGAAGCACTTTAATAATTAATATCAGCTTTTCACTCCCACCAGGCTGACAGGCAGGCTTTTCTGAATCTCCTCCTGCTTTTAATTGGCACCTTGTGAGCTGCAAACTGAATAGTGAAAATAAGTTAAACATAAGGCTTAGGCTGACATTTCTTTGTTGATAAAATTCAACAAATTCAGTCTCAGGAACATATTGAGAGAACTACAAAAACAGTACTGACCAAAGAAGGAAAACCCTTCTTATATTACCCTTTATATTCTATCTCTTAGCAATTGTATATTTAAAAGACATGATGGGACAGAGGATGGGGACTTGCTAATGGAAAACAGGAAATCACACAACTTGATGTTATAAATATTCTCAGTTGTATATTTTTAATATAAAACTCTAGTCTACAGCATTCTTCTCATGTCTAGAGCAAACAGTGATTAGAATAAAACCTATAAGTGTTGACCGAATGTTTACTTTTTTCTCCAAATACCTACGTCAACTGCATAAGTTCTTAGAAACAGAGAATGGGAAAGAGGTTGGCTATATTACTGGAAATCATAATCCAGAGTGCTACAGATAGAAGTGAAAAAAAAAACCCAATCCTGAGGAGAGGGACAAAATCCTTCTCTTTTTGTGTATATGCTAGAATTAATATTGGAAAAAAAGTAAATCTAGATGTTAGTCTTGGAGGGTGACTAGGGTTCAAAGCTTAATATGAACTAGAATGCTAGGGGAAATAAAAAGCAAAACAAGAACTAACCTTGAGTGTTATTATTGGATCTTTTTTTACTGATCTGCTAATATAGTTAGCAGGAGGAACTGGATTTTCTTCCATTTTGTTTTACAGTGAACATGTCAAAATACTTATACTGCCTGTAGATTTTGAATGTAGTTGATTCACTGAATATTATCTATTTATCTGTCTCCCCATATATACAATCTAGTTAATATATAATCTACCTATTAATTTATTATCTATCTCTTCATCTAATCTATCCAGCAATCTGTTAGTATTTCTGTGTGTGTATACACACATATATGTATTTATATATATGCTTTCTACCTATTTAGCTGTCTATCCATCATGTCTGTAATCAATATAGCTATTTTATACTCATCTATCTATCTGAACTTAGAGATGAAAGGGATCCCAAAGACAAGCTTGTATCTGAACAATACTCACCCTGCTTGAAGACTGAACAAGTGAGCAGCAATCCATTATCATCCTAAGCAACCACTTGATTTTGGGATTTGAAGAAATCAGTGAACCCACAGAAAGCTTCACCTATTCATTTTGTCGCCATACTTTGAAATGGTTGGAATGGATACTTAATATCTTTGTATACATAGAATATTTTGTTTTGGATTATGGAAATAAAAAGTTGTCTATGTTATGCTGGAGAAACTGAAGCAAGATAGAGATTAGAGAGTTTTTAATATTTTATTGAAAGGGAGAGATTGTTCTGGGGGCATGATGCTCCCAGGTCTGATGTCCAAAGCATACAGCAGAGCATGTGAGTCCAAACTCTGGTGAGAACGAATCTTCAGGCAGATCCATCAATCTAGTTCTGACAGGTTGGGGGGTAGGACCATAAATTCTAACAAACTGGGAGTTAAAGATGTGTCTAGCTTAGAGTCAGGAAATCTGGACTCCCCCTTTTTGAGTTTACATATTGATAAGTTATAACCTCTGCGTTATAATAGTCTTAATGAACCAGAGGGGAGGTTTGCAATTGAGGGGATTAAGGCAGAACAATTAAGGAAATTAAGGCAGGACCAATTAGGGAAACTGAGGCAGAACAATTAGGGAAACTGAGGCAGGACAATAAAGGGGAACTGTGGCACAACATCTAAATATCTTTCATATTCAAAAATATCCATATTTTAAAATAATTATACTGGGAAAATATAAAATAATGGGGAAAAATCTTCCTCTGCTATTCCTATGCTTTATCTTAAATTTTTCCCTCTAGTGACAAAGAGAACAAATCTAATCCCTCTTACAGGTTTCAGCCTTTCAAACAATCTAAAACAAGTATAATATCTCCTAAATGTTCTCATTATCAGGCTAAACATCCTCCATTCTTCCAAACAATTGTAACCTTAAAACCCTTCATCATCCTGTTTGCTTTTATCTGGATACTTTCCAATTTGTCAATATCTCCTAAAATGTGATATTGTGGACCAAATATAATAATACTAACAGGGGTTAATTGGTGAAAAGTACAGAGATATTTTCATCTCTTTATTTATGAAAGTTTTGTTTCTCAATACAGGTGAATATTACATTACCATTTTTAGAAGCTATATCATATCATTGACCTTGTAATACATTCAAAGCCTCAAATATTTTTAAGTTGAGCTACCCTGTTGCTATGCGTCCCCCATTTTATACTTGTGAGTTTGGTTGTTATTGTTTTTAACTAAGTATACAATTTCATACTTATCATTTTAGATTAGAATTTTCTAATGTGTCACAATTGAAAATACTTATTCTGTCATCCAACTTGTTAAGCATCTCTTCTAACTTTGTGTTATCAGCAAAGGTCATAATTATGCCCGTCTATGCACAGGGTCAAGGACAGAGCCTTGCAGTATTATACTAGAAACTTCCTGCCAACTTGAAATTCAATTTTAATGAATAATCTTTGGTTCCAGCCATATAACCTGTTCCAAATTCACCTAACTCAACACATTTCAGGCCATATCTCTCTATATTTTCCAAGAATAACACAAGAATCTTTGTCAAATTCTTTAATAAAACATTGTTAAACTAGACTTAGAGATTCCCCAGATCCAGAAGCTTTGTAAATCTATCCAAAAAGTACATAAAGTCCTAATTGGGAGCAATCTGTTCTTACTGAAGTCATGCTGGCATTAAGAACAGCAATTTCATTTCTAGACATTCTTAAACCATCACTTTAATAATAAATTTTAGAAGCCTGCCAGGAATTAAAGTTAAACTCATGACTGATAGTGTGCAGACTGCATTCTGTTTCCTTTTCGGAAAATTTCAGTAATATTTGCCTTGATCTCATATGGTATTTCTGGCTTATAAGACCATTCAATAACCACAGTTTTTTATCACATTAATTAGTACTTTGATTATACCTGAATATGCAATTTTTGAATTTCCGAAATTTTGGAATTTTGTTAACTTGAACTCGTCATATAGGGCAATGATATAACCTCAGGTTACCTTTTTATGGAGTTTGGATTTCAGTTTTCTATTAGTCATTTCTCCTTTGCCCTATATAGTTCAAATATTATTCTTCTGGTAATAGAACAAAGTCAAATAAAGAGTTGAGTGTTTATGGCACCAATACAATTAAATGAAATTTTATTTAGCTTCTAATATGAATGAGGCACTGTTTAACATGCTGGGGATTTAAAAACTAAAGTATTCTATCTAGGAACTCTCAATCTATTGTCATTCCTCTGTTTTAATCATAATCATCCAATCTACTCTGAGAAGTCATATTTCCATATTTTGATATTTCTTTCCCCCTCCATATAGCTTAAATTAAAAACAACCAACCAATCAACCAATTAGAATCCCTTGTGCTGTTCTTATTCTCTCCTTCTGACTCTTTTTGATAAGCATTCTTTACCAGGCTCATTCTTTCTAAGCTTTGACATTTCTGACATTTTTTTTATAAACTATACTTCACTTTTGTATTCATCCTCCATTACTTGCCTTTACTTCTATTTTTTTAAAAATTGTTTTAAAATCATTTTAAAGGGCACATAAATACACATATATACATCTATGTATATTTACAAATATGCACTTCAATATTTCAAAAATCTGTTATTTCATTACTATCAACTTGAATTTTATCCTTTCACCAACGAAAATCATGATCCCACTATAAGTTAAATTATTTTTATGAGTTGCTATGTAAAAAACTTCATTTTCCTTTGAAAAAATTGGTGATGAGCCTTGATGAACTTATCAAAATTAGCTCTTGGATCATTAAGCACCTAAAAACCTGGGCTTACAAACATTAAAGAATAAGTTTCTTCTCTCAAGGAACATTCATTTGAGAACAAAACATGTGCATACATGAATATGCTAAAAAGCCAAAATATATGCAAGCTTTTTGTTTTTTTCTTTGAGGGTAGGGAGAAAGACATTAACAACATGGAGGGTTAGAACTGGCTAATGCAAATGGTGGAGCTTGAACTGAAATTTGAAGGAAATCAGGAAATAATAGACTTACCATTTTTCATAAAGGTTTCCAAGGTTTCTAGGTTTCTAAGACTTATTAGAAGTTGTGCTATATATGAGTATAGACTTGGAGAAACTACAATCACTTGCATAAGAGAGCAAGGCATCAGGGTAGGCCCT
Organism: Sminthopsis crassicaudata; assembly: GCF_048593235.1. Taxonomy (NCBI): domain Eukaryota; kingdom Metazoa; phylum Chordata; class Mammalia; order Dasyuromorphia; family Dasyuridae; genus Sminthopsis; species Sminthopsis crassicaudata. The sequence goes on along the minus strand of NC_133619.1, from coordinate 535,086,475 downwards.
TAGGGAGGTAAGAGGTCTGTGTATAAAATCTACTTATATGCATATATATTACACACACAAAAGATAGCCTTAGAAGGAATAAAGAATTCTCCCATTCCTTTATTCAATAAAAGAAGTTTTGGATAAACTTTAATATAAGACTTTCAATTCATTTTGGTTCTTCATCTAAACTAGAATAATTTCCACACATCTGTAATATTGAAAATCGAAAAAAATAACAAATAGTCTATTTTCATATTTGTGTGCTCATAATTATACATTGTCAAATTCTACCTTGCACATCAATGGTAGAGAAAAAAATTCATGTCCACTATACCTCTTTATGTAAAGATGGTAGATTACTATTAAACATTGTCTTTCTTCTTGGTAAAACTCAAAGACTCAATCTGAGATACCAGGGGTTTGATGTTCATATAATAAAAAGAAATTTATGCTATTCCAATAGCACAGTTAAGTTAAACTAATATAAAAGCTACAGAATGTATCTAGAACCTGGGAATTAAAAGGTATCTGAAGAATGATAATGTGCTAAACAATGTATAATGATATCTAGGTGGTGCAAAGAGCAGCTATCTGATTTTCTTGAAGACACTTAATAGAGTTATCACAGTTATAGAATAAATATCCTCTGGATTATATTTTTATGTGTCCCTGAGAGGAAACACAAATGCACAAATATTCATATGTTCTTCAAGATACAGTTGCTAAGTAAACTAAAACAAATTCCCTTTAAGGAAATACATTGTTGCATCATTCATAAAAGCCTATCATATTGGATAGAGAGCCAGTTTCCCAGCCAGGAAAAACTGTATTCAGTGGCACATTTTGGTTGCTATATGTATATTTCTAAGATTATAATTTGCAAAGAAGATACTGACTTGAATTGGTAAAGGAAGATTAATCATCCAGAAGATCACTATATCAAATCACGGGTCCAATTCCTAGTTAATAAACATTTATTTAGTTCCTACAATGTATCAGCTACTGTGCTAAACTACTAATTACAAAGAAAAGTTAAAAAGAATTCCTGCCCTTAAAGAACTCACAGTCTAATGTGAGTATACCTATTTGTTGTATGTAGTAAGTATACATATTTGTTGATCTAGATATATTTTTGACTGTGTATATATATATATATATACACACACATACATATATGCATTACCTCAATATATACATTATATGGAACAACTAGGTGGTATAAGAAATGATGAGGAAGAAAACAAAATGCAGGCAAACAACAACAACAAAAAATGAAAAAATGATGTTGTGATTCGCACTCAGTCACCACAATCCTTTCTCTAGGTGAAGATGGTTTTCTTTATCACTAGTCCATTGGAACTGGCCTGAATTACTTTGCTATTGAAAAGAGCCTCATCTGTCAGAATTGATCATCATATAATTTTGCTATTGCTGTATACAATGTTCTCCTGGTTCTACTCACTTCATTCAGCATCAATTCATATAAGTCTCTCCAGGCCTCTCCAAAATCATCCTTCTGATCATTTATTATAGAACAATAATATTCTGTAACATTCAGATACCACAACTAATTCAGCCATTCTCCAATGAGAGGTATCCACTCAGTTTCTAATTTCTTGCCACTAAAAAAAAAGGCCTGCTACATTTTTGCACACGTAGGTCCTTTTCCCTTTTTTATGATCTCCTTGGGAATATAAGCCCAGTAGAAACACTATTGGGTCAAAAGGTATGCAGAGTTAGATAGCCTTTTGGGAATAGTTCCAAATTGTTCTCCGGAATGGTTGGATCAGTTCACAACTCCACCAACAATGTATTAGTTCTTAGTTTTCTCACATCCTCTCCAACATTCTACATTATCTTTTCCTGTCATCTTAGGCAATCTGAGAGCTATATAGTGGTACCTCAGAGTTGTCTTAATTTGCATTTTTCTGATCAATAGTGATTTAGAACATTTTTTTCTTCTCCAGACCTGCTCACTAGAAGGTTTTGGTATCAACCTGATTCCTGATCATGGTTGAGGAATGAAGGGATAGAACTTATTGAAGATGGTCAAACTGGATGGTCAAAATTTTCTCAGCCTTATATACCCTAATACACTTACATAACTATAGTACACTGCACATGAACTAACTACAGGGTATTATGCATGGGGGACCACATAAACAACTTGCTTTTGTGTGTAGATGTCTCTTTGCCATTTGGTGTCACTCTGCTTTAATTACAACACATGTTGTTATGCTCCCTGACTTCTCAGGAAGGCCGAGATGCTCCTGGGGGGATGGGGAGCAAATACGTCAGCAGAATTCCACTGGACTAAAGGTTCTTATATCTTTCTCAGGGTTCCCCACTATCTGTGACCCTTTACATTTTCTTATAACTATTAATTGTTTAATTTCTTCATTAGAAAATAGTCTGTTCATTTCCTTTGACAATTTATCAATTGGAAAATGACTTGAATTCTTATAAATTTTAATTGATTCTTTATATATTTTAGAAATGAGGCTTTTACCAGAACCCTTGGATGTAAAATTTTTTTTCTCAATTTATTTGCTTCTCTTCAAATCTTGTCTGCCTTGGTTTTGTTTATACAAAAATATGTTAACTTAATATAATCATAATTATAAATTTTGCTTCTATAATGTACTCTCATTCTTCTATGGTCACAAATTCCTTCCTTCTTCATAGATCTGAGAGCACTTTGAAAGTGCTTATAGTATCACTCTTTATGTCTAAATCATGAACTTATTGTGACCTTATCTTGGTATAGGGTGTTAAGTATGGGTCAATGCCTAGTTTCTGCCATACTAGTTTCCAATTTTCCCAACAATTTTTGTCAAATAGTGAGTTCTGATCCCAGAAGCTGGGGTCTTTGAATTTATCAAACACTAGAGTATTATAGTCATTGACTATTGTGTTTTATGACTCTAACCTATCCCACTGATCGACTACTCTGTTTCTTCGCCAATTCCAAAAGGTTTTGATAACCACTGCTTTATCATATAGTTTTAGGTCTGGTATAGCTAGGCCACCTTCATTTGCATTTTTCATTAATTCTTTTCAAATTCTTGCCATTTTGTTCTTCCAGATAAACTTTGTTATTGTCTTTTTTCTAGTTCTGTAAAATAATTTCTTTGGAGTTTGATTGATATGGCATTGAATACATAGATTAAGTAGTATTGTCATTTTTAGAATTTTGGCTTGTCCTATCCATGAGCACTTGATATTTTTTCCTATTGATTAGATCTGACTTAATTTTTAGATCTGACTTTACTTGTATGGAAAATGTTTTGTAATTGTGATCATATATTTCCTGACTTTGCTTTGGCTGGTAAATTACCAAATATTTTATATGATCTACATTTTTAAATGGAATTTCTCTTTGTATATCTTGCTAATGGACTTTGTTGGTAACATATAAAAATGCTGATGATTTATGTGGATTTAGTTTGTATTCTGAGACTTTTCTAAAGTTGTTTAGTAGTTTTTTAGTCAATTCTCTAGGATTCTCTAAGTATACCATCATATCATCCCCAAAGAGTGATAATTTGGTTTCTTCATTACCTATGCTAATTCCTTTTAATTTTTCTTCTCTTATTGCTTGAGCTGACATTTCTAATACAATATTGAATAATAATGGTGTTGGTGGACAACCTTGTTTCATCCCTGATATTATTGGGAATGGTTATAGTTGATTCTCATTATATATATGATACTTGCTGATGATTTTAAATAGATACTACTGATCATTTTAAGTAATATTCCTTATTTCTATACTCTACTGTTTTTAATAGGAATGAGTGTTGGATTTTGTCAAATTCTTTTGTCTCCATTCAGTTTTCTCCTAAGGTCTATCATGTCTAACTTTAAAAATTCTATCTATCTCTTTAACTTTTTTCTTATTTATTTTGTGGTTTGATTTATCTAGTTCTGAGAGAGCTAGATTGACATCCCCCAATAGTATAGTTTTGCTGTCAAATTTTTCTTGCAATTCTCCTCCATGAATCTGGATGCTATACTACTCAATACATATATATTTAGTATTGATATTCTTTCATTATTTATGGTACCCTTTAGCAAAATGTAATTTCTTTTTTATCTCTTTTAATTAGCCCTATTTTTTTTTTGCTTGATCTGAGACCAGGATCACTACTACTTCTTTTTTAACTTAAGATAAAGCATAATAGATTCTGCTCTTACTCTGTATGTATCCCTCTGCTTTAAATGTGTTTCTTATAAACAACATATTATAGGATTCTAGCTTTTAATCCAGTCTGCTATCTGCTTCTGTTTTATGGGAGAATTCATTTTTCATTCACATTCATAGTTAAAATTACTAACTCTGTATTTCCCACCATCTTATTTTTCCTAAATTATACTTTTCTCTTTCCTTTCCTCCTCTCCCTTCTGACCAACACCTCCCTCAAACAGCCTACCCCTTTTACAGCCCTTCCTCTTTTTTATCCTTTTCCCCTTCTACTTCTGTTTCTCCCTTAATAGAAGTTTTTTTTATTTTGTTTTGTTTTGTTTTTCCCCTGAGGCAATTGGGGTTAAGTGACTTGCCCAGGATCATTACAGGTAGGAAGTATTAAGTGTGGCCACATTTGAACTCAGGTCCTCCTGACTTCAGGGCTGGTGCTCTATCGACTGCTCCACCTAGCTGCCCTAATATTAGGATTTTAAAAAAGGCTTTTGTAGAATTGGGAAAAAAAAAAACTTGGCTATATTTGTAGGCAAATAAGTAGGATTGGTGGAAAAGAAGAGATTGATATCTCTGGAGCTCATTTTCATATATGTAAATTTAGAAGTTTGGACTAGGTTATCTCTAAGGTCCTTTAAAATTCTAAATCTTTGATGATATGATTATTTGGAAATCAAGAGAAAGATGTGACCTAAAATTATTGGTGAAAGGGAGTCATTATTTCATTAAATAAGAAACAAATAAACAAAAAAAGTTCTGAGCAAAAATATGTGCTAGAATACTCAGTAAAAGGTAGCATTTTAAAGTTAATAGATATTGGTCTTAGAATCAGGATTCTCTCATTCTAGCTACGTAAATATGAGCAAGTACTTAACTCTCAGTGTTTTATGCAACTGCAAAACTCTAAATTTCAATTAAGTTGCCAATCTGAATGTGGACAGGAAGTATTCAGATTGGGAGCTTTTTACACTAAGGGCACCACCAGTCTAGGCTTACCTTCCACAATTTCCCATTTTCTTCTTAAAAGATGAGTGAATCAGTTAACATATAGAACCAATTTATCAGTTACCAATTATTAAATACTATATGCATGGTAAGTGCTAAGTGGTAAAAATAAAAAGAAATGTAGGTATAAGTCCGAACAAGTACAATTAGGTAATGAGAACAGATTGAAATTGATCTCTCAAAAGTCCTTATATTGTCTTTCATATTGTAAAATAAGGTGACTTCTTATCTCTAGCCTTTTTTTTTTTTTTTTTACTTTTCTAGGTGCTTTTTGAAACAATGCTGACCTCTTCTTCCTACCCCCCATAATATCTCTTCTCTTGCTTTCTATGGTACTTGTATGTCCTCCAACCTTTATGATTGTTCTTTCCAAGTCTCTTTCTAAGATTCTATTATATAGTCACCTATTTTATACAATTTTAAGGCTAGTCTGAGTGCTAGAGTACCATTTCTAAGATAAAATAAGGCTAAGTGCCTATGAGAATTTGCCAGACAGATTTTGTTGTTGAATGTCATTCTGGGAATTGACAAAAGTACCTCTAGCTCTGTTTCAAATCTAGGGAGAGTTGAAAGTCAAGTGATACATTGAGGAAAATGAAACATAATCATTTTCACATTAATACATTGCACAGAGTATTTTCTGCTTGCCTTTTTTAAAACTAAGATAGAGCATAAAACCTTGTGGCTTGTTTTATTTTTCTGACATTTTTGTGATAGTTTATTTTTCTAGAATAGAAATAGTTCATCCTTAGTCGCATTCAGACTACTTTCAAACCACTCCTCTCCCAATTTTCCAAATTTGATCCCTTTAGAAGTATTTGCTTTCTTCTCTGTTGGAAATCCAGCTAAAAATTTCCATTTACCTAAACCTATTTCTTGCTCTATCATTCTTTCTCTAATGGGCAACTTAAGACTTTTGAAATGTCTCTGTATCCCTTATCTCTCAAAAACAAAACAAAACAAAAGTAAACAAAAAACCTCATCTTCCTTCATTCTCCTCATCATGGTACCCAGTTATTATTCCAGAATATGGAACTACTACCTTATCTCTGGTTCTCATCATCTGAAGTCCATGACTATTGTATCACCTACTCTAAATGTGTTGTTCCTTATGTATTACACAAATATTATTGCAGAGTTGAGCAAAGGACCTAAAATTTAAGTATAAAAACTTTTGTTCACATCCTGTGTAATGTATTTACTATTTTTCTTGCTTTCATTAAGTTTATCCACCTCTTCCCATTCCTTAGGAGTGATTGTGCCCTGAGCAAAATTTAGCCCAGGAGGTATGAGAGATACTCAAAAATAGATTTTGAAGATACAAAAGGAAATAATTATAAAGAAGAGGAAAATAGGATCTGGATGAAGAAACCAATATAGATACAAAGGAAACTTTTCAACCAACTTTACTTAAAGAAAATTATACAGAAAATATAAGTAAAGTAAGATGAATTTACAAAAATGGTCTTGTTAAAGTAGTATGAGTAATGCTAAGACTCAGAATTAACAGAGACTGATAAGGGAAGCCAAAGACCCTGAAAAGAATTGATTTTTAAGGTAAGATAAGGGACAGAAGAGGATGGCATGATGAACTGATAACAGAGAAAGGTTAAGATTGGTGTATCATAATTTTACTTTTGTTGTCATTGTCAGTGAAAAAACTTTTACATTGGAAATAACAAACTAAAAATAGCTAACAAAGAATTGGCACCTAAGATAAGTAAGGAGATAGTTGTCCTTAGTAAGTTTAAGTGACATAAATCAGATGAACTACATTTCTCTACTGAAAAAAACGACAGTGGCTGACCAAATGTCAGTGATATTTGAAAGATCAGATCAAGTGAAATTGGTGTGACATCATAAGATTGGGAAAGGACAAATACTCTGAGTTTCAATATTGTTATTTTATTATTATTATTTCAATTTCAATTATATTTTCATAATTATGTGAAAAAGATGATTGTTGGACAATTAGAAAGGGAAGTAGTGATTAAAAATAATCCAGTATGAATGAAATGGAAACCAAGTGAGTACCCAATCATTTAAGGAATGGCTAAACAAATCACAGAATATTATTGCACTGTAAGAAATTATGAAAAGGATGACTTCAGAGAAAACTGGGATGATTTATATGAAATAATTTAGATCAAAATGAGAAAAAATAGGAAAAGAATTAATATAACAAATCTATGACAAAAGTCCTTGAAAGGATTAAAATTGTGAAGATGACCAATTAGATGATCTATGAAACATTCCACCTACCTCATGATAAAAGAGGTGATGGAATGAAAACATAGAATATGACATATATTTTAGAACCATCACATAGAGGAAATTGGTTTACTTAACTATATTTGTTACAAGTTTTTGTTTATTCCAATATGGGGGACAGGAAAGTGAGGAGAGACATGGATAGTTTAGTCAAAAAAAGTAAGAAGAAAAGAAAAGAAAAAGGAAGCACTGAGACATTTTAAAACACAAACAGAAAAAGCACACCACAAAATAGATCAGAAGGAATTATAGACAAGCAGGACAACATTGAAATTTATATATTAAATTTATTATACATGTGAAAAGATAGATATGTAGGTGCATTGAAGATTATGAGTTTTATGTGTAATCCTTTTTATTGTTCTATCATATATACATGCATGATACATATATATGTACATATACATATAGAGAAATGCTAGTATTTAATTGGTATTTAGTTCAATATAAATTAAAGGGGGGAAAACTATACAAAAACAACGAGCTAGTATGGAATTATGAACATGTCAGGTCAAACAAAGCTAGTTTTATTTTTTTCTAAATGGGTAGCTGGGGGAAATTTTAGTATTTAAATTTTATTAAAGCATTTAATAAAATACTTGATACTATTTTTATGGGATAGATGAAGAGATATATTACTCAATGGAAATATAATTAGATAATTAAAAAATTGGTTAAATGGTCAGTGTCAAAGAGTAGATCAACACTGCAGACAGTTTCCAGAATAATGTACAAGAAATTGATGGTTGACCCTATGTCATTGAATGTTTTTATCAATGACTTGAATAAAGTGCATTTAATATTCTCATCAGATTTGCAAATGGCCCAAAGCTAGTAGAAACAATTAATGTAGTAAAATATAGGGTTAGGATTCAAAGAGATCTTGACATGCAAGAGCACTGAGCTGAATCTAATAAGGCAAAATTCATCAAGGAAAGTATCACAATATTTTACAATATGTTATAATTTAAATAGTATAAGGTGGTTTGCTGAAAAAGATCTGGGGGTTTTAGTGGATGGCAAACTCAATATAAGTCAGTAGTATGATGTGATTGACTCAAAAGGCAAATTCAGTTCTAATGATAGTTCCTTTTTGATTATATCCTATTTATCTTGTATATATCTTGTTTGTATATGGTTAGTTACATGTTATTTCTTCTATTAGATTGTGAGCTCTTTGAGATAGGAACTGTCTTTTACCTTTTTAAAAATATCCCCAGCACTTAGCACAGTCCATGACATAATAATTCCTTAATACATGCTTATTATCCAAATACTTAACCTGATAATATCAATGCATATTATACTTTTAGCACAGATATAATAACATCACATAATATACACAATATCTTTCAATCCATCTAATTTGATAACAAAATAATCTGTATTCCACTGTGTCATAAAAACTTTTCTCATCCACTTAATGAGTATGTATTGCTAATAAAAATAAGAAAATGTTGAGGTACAATGTTACACATGGCACTCAAATGCTGTTGGGTTATAATTGCATCAGTGGAATTTGTAGTGTTTGGAGTAGTAGTGCTGAGAACACCACCTTTGGTTTCTTTCTCCAGTACTCAATTCTCACTATAGCAGGAAGAGAGCTCTCAACAATGCATAAATGAATGTGTGTCCATGAGCCAGTAAAAGTTTATGGACAAATCCCTCTATTTTTGTCCGCCTGCATTTTTTATTTCCTTCACAGGCTAATTGTACACTATTTCAAATTCCAATTCTTTTTGTACAGCAAAATAACTGTATGGACATGTATACATATATTGTATTTAACTTTAACATATTTAACATGTATTAGTCAACCTGCCATCTGGGGGAGGGGGTGGGATGAAGGAGGAGAAAAGTTGGAGTAAAAGGTTTTGCAATTGTCAATGCTGAAAAATTACCCATGCATATAATTTGTAAATAAAAAGCTATAATAAAAAAGTTTATGGAGACTGAAATTTGAATTTCATATAATGTCCACATGTCGTGAAATATTATTCTTCTTTTAACTTTTTTTAACCATTAAAAAAAATATAAAAACCCTATTTTTGGCTTTTGGTTCATGTAAAAAAAATCCATATGAGATGCATTCAATATATGGGCCATTTGCCAACCCATGTCTAAACTAATTCTCAAATAAATTCTAACAGCAAAGAACACACAAAGGGATGTACGGAGGCCCTTGGATATACTTTGAGGCTCCAATTTTTTATCCTGTTGGGTTTCATTCAAATTCAAATTCAAAGATAAAGTAAACATTTTAATTTTGTCTTTTGGATATTTCATATTTGAAGACTTCCCTTTATAGAAATTGCTGCATAATCTTCTGTGAACCTGGTATGGTTCCTTGATATTTAAAATTTATTTTTCTGACTTAGAGGCAGGATTTTTTTCTTTATTTTGGAAGTTTGTAATTTGAATATTTTGAGTTGGGTGCTAATTTCAGAAAATTTTTGGTGGATCATTTTTATTTTGATTTTGTTCTCTGTTTCTAATAAATTTGAGGAGCATTCTTTATATTTTCAAAGAAGATAATATATGTTTTTTGTTTAGTAATGGGAGCTCAGTTATTCTGAAATTGTTCTCCTCTCCTCTTTTCCAGGCCAGTTGTTTAGATACCCCCAAAAATCTTCCAATTTTCTATCTTCTAACTTTATTCCAATATTTCTTATTATTCCATTAAATTTTTAGAGTTAGTTAAAATATTCTATTTTTCAGGGAAAGAACTAGCCAATCAGGTTTTATACCTTCTGTTTTAAGCTATTTATTTTCCCTATCTTTTTTTTTTTTTTATCAGAGCTCTAATTTAATTTTTTACCTCTTGCTTTATTCCCCATCCAATTTTTGAATCTTGGGGACCAAGTGATTCTATTTACCAAATGTAGTTCCTCTCTTTTTCTATATTTATTTCTTAGGTTTCCTTTAACCCATTATATTTCTTCATTGTGTATCCAAATTTAATTCAATCCCTGTTCTTGAGTTGGAAATTTGTGCTAGAATCAGGAACTCTCCCCTCATCTTCTTAGACGTGATCCTTCCTGATCACTGTTCTCTCTAAAATCTGGAAGGAAACAGAATTTTCCTTTCTTTTGCTCTTCTCTCTCATTTTTCCTCAGGTGACTCTGAAGAAGACCATTTTATTTAGGTCCTCCTTTGACTTGCCACTGGTTATTAATCATTGTTCCCCTGTCATAGATGTATCTTATGCTTCTCTCGTTCATCTCTCCATCTGCATGATCACAAATCTAAAAGGAATCTGTAAACTTTCCATTTTCTTGTAAGAGGGAAAAAGTCCACCTTTTTCCCTAAACATTTTACTAGGAGAAGGGATGAGATTGGGTCTCATTAACCATATAAGTGGAAAATTCAATTATCTCCAATCTCACCCAAACTTATACCCATAGACAACTTCTGAGTAAAAGCAAGGGGAAATGATTCACTTTAAAGATTGCTTTGAGGTATTGTGACAAATATGCTTAGCTTAACAATTGACATGGATGAAATGAGATGGCGCCAAGCCTGTGATTCCATTGGTATAGGAAATCTTAGTGAGAAAATTCCTTCTACTAGTGTAGACTGAAATGTGTTCTCCATGATAGTTTTAAATAAGTGTACCCATATGGCCCCTCACAGTTTAATTTAATTATCCAGGATCACTCATTTAGGATGTGTGAGTCTAGCTCCCTAGTTATTTTAACATGTTGCCTCTGTAAGGGTTAAAATAAGAAGATACCTCAGTTTTATTATTCTTTTATGTTTGGCTCTTAATATTGTCTGAAATATAGTTAGGATCATTAAGAAACCGGAGGTGTCATGGGCTTCATCAGCATTTTCCACACTTCTTTCCCCTCCTTGCATCTTATTATTTCTTTTCTGCTTACCTGACAAAATAGAATCAGTGCAAAAGACATAGAAGCAGAAAAAGAAACCAAAGTTTTATTCTGTGCTGTTTATAGAACTAGTATTGATATCTTGTTCTATTTTCATTTATTCCCAGCTTTTCATTATGTTCCAATATATTCTGATAGAAATGGGTAGTTGGACTTTATGCACATATCTACTTTTCTAAATGTCTTTAATGCTTAAAGGAAAGCTTTCTGTGGCCTTTATATACCTCAGAAGTGATTACTACAATGTTCTTAGCTGTTTCCTGCCCTGTTTCCAAGGAAATTCAAAATGACTATGTACATTGCCTGTTCTCACCTCAGCCCATTTGATTCAATTTGTCCCATAACTTCTCCAAATTTACCTCAGCTCTTGCCAATTTAATGAATTTCTAAAGGTGCAATGCAAAAAACCTAGCTTTTTTCTCCGTTGGAGAACTCTGCCTTAGTTAGGGAGATTAATTATGACAGCAGATGCTCCTAATAGCCATAGTGATGACCAACACAGAAAGGCCAATTCTATTTTTGATGATCCATGCTATGTATGTGTTGCTAAAGCATCCTGGCTATCTGGGTATCTGAGGAACTTATTCTCTATAGAAGTCATCCTTTAGAAAGTTTTGATTAGGGGAAATTAGGACCTACAGCAAAATATATCTTATATTTTTGTTTTGTTTTGTTTTGGTTTTGTTTGTTTGTTTGTTTTTTTACAGGATGGCAAATTTGGGAACTCTTTGATAATTGATTTCAATTCTACACTGTCCACCCATCTTTGTAAGAATTATACCTTGGGAAGTCTTTTCAGTCATGTCTGACACATTGTTACATCATACAGGGTTTTCTTTAGAAAGATAGTAGAGTGGTTTGCCATTTCTTTTCCAATTTATTTTATGGATAAAGAAACTGAGTCAAAGTAGGTAAAGTGACTTCGGCACTCAAAACCTTGCATTTTATCCATTGTCCCATCTAGCTTCCCCTAAGAATCACACATTTTTGATGAATTAATGTAGGCACCAAAGATCAATCAATGTTCTAGCCTCCTCTTCTTTCCCAAGTTATTTTCATATTCTCATTATATAAAGTGAAAAATAGAGAAGAAAGTAACTAGAACCCCACCACAATAAACAAACTAGACACCATCTATAGTGAAATTGAATCTTGGATTTGAAGTGAAGTAAGTCCTAATTCTGAATCATGACTTTTTATTTTTATTTATTTATTAATTATTTTTTTGTTGTTGTTGAAATCAACATGCATTTATTTATTTATTTTTGGTGACAGCTAAGAATCAGAAACAAAGCAGATATCTATCAACTGAAGAATTACTCAACAAATTGTGGTACATGAATGTAATGATATACAACTGTTCTGCATGAAATGTATTCAATGAATATAGAGAAACATAGAAAGATCTCTATGAACTGATACAGAATAAAGCAATCTGATCCAAGAAAACCATATACAACAATATAAATGGAAATATATATATACATATATATATATATATGCCAAATAATATGACAATATTATAAAAGATCAAATAGGACATGAATGGAGTGTTGAGAAGGCACTTCTAACCTACCTCTTTATGGAGATGGTAGGTGGAAGGTCCACATATTATACATATTTTGATTTTTTTCAATGTATTGATCAATTGAACTGACTTCCTCTCCTCTAAAAAAGTCATATTTGTGATATGGAATGGCTCTCTGGAAAAGGGAAGGGGAAGGATAATCATGCCTTTTTATATACATTATGTAAGTACCAACAAGTTATTTAAGCTCTTTCAGTTTCCCCTTAATTTGTATTTCCTCATTTGTAAAATAAGGAAAGAAACAGCTAGATGGTACAGTGGAAAGAGCACCAGGTCTACAGTCAGTAAGATCTGAATTTAAAACCTGTCTCAGATCCTTACTAGCTTTGTGGTACTGGGCAATTCACCTCACCCTGTTTACCTCAGTTTCCTCATATGTAAAGTGATCTGGAGAAGATCTTTTAGCAAATATTTTTTCCAAGAAAACCCTCCAAAATGGGGTTACAAAGATTCAAACGACTGAAATTACTAAATAGCAACAACAAAAATAAAGATGATGATAGCCTTTATCTAACAAGGTTCCTGTGAGGATAAAATAATACAACATATGTAAAGCATTTCGAAAACCTTAAATAGTTACTTAAATATTTGATTTAAGAAAATTTTCCTCATCTATAAAATGGGAATAGTAAGATTTATAGCATGTGCCTCACAGAGATGTGAGCAATAAATAAGACAATCAATGAATGTATTACATTGATGTTTATCCAACCTTGTTAAACTATAAAACTTTTATTATTAATTTTATTCAGACTAATCAACTATCTGATGAGTAGCTAACAGCCCAAAGGAATTAAGAATAGTGTTTTCTTCAAGTTATATTAATTTTGTACCTCAGGGATTGGTAGGCATTGCACAGAGATGTCATTGCCCTTCAAGAATTTGTACCTTAATTAGGCAAGAAAGATACATTTACTTTGACTCCTCAGTTCTGTACAGTCATTGTTTTCCTTAGAAAGTATATTGATACCTTGTTGTTACTTTGCTATCATTTATGAACACATCTTTTTTTAATCACAGAGTAAGTGATTCCTCTTTATAGAATTTAGACAAAGGAAAAAAAGGTAATATAGCAAAACTAATCAATGCATCTATCAAGTTTGACAATATATGCAATGCTCCACATTCATAGTCCTAAACTTCTGCAAAGAAGTGGGGGAAGGTGAAGTTTTTCAACTCTCCTCTGGGCCAGACTTTGTCACTTGTAATTACACAACATTCTGTGTCAGTATTTTTGTTCGTTTAGTTATATTGTTGAAGTCATTGTACATATTGTTTTCCTGGTTCTGCTTACTCATTATGCGAAAATATGTGTAACTCTTCTCATGCTTTTTAAAATTCTTCATATTCATATTTTTTCTTTATTTTTTAATCTTCATTTTAAAAATTGCCTTTGATTCCAAGTTATCCTCCTCTACTTCTTCTCCCAGCATTAAGGAGGCAAGCAATATGATATTCAACATTTCTTACAAGGCAGTGATCTTCTATTCCATTCACGTACCATGATGTGTGCTACAATTTCCCAAATAATGGAGTCTACCTCAGTACTGAGAATTGCACAGTAGGAGAGCTATGGAAAAGATTAATAACCTTGCTAAATCAACAGACTATAAAAATATCATGCAAAATGCAAACTAGGTCACTTGATTGACTCATTTATCTTTTTTTGCATACTCAGATGGTTATCTTGAAAAAGAAATGTTAACTGTTTTGTGGTATCTTTGGGTGGTCCTACTTATAATGAAGCATAAAGCTCTAAGAAAATTAAAAGAAATGACAAATTTAATTCAACTTTAATTTGAAAGATAGGATTTTCTACTATTGTGTTGTCTGTAGTATTAAAAGGCATTCCAAAAGAATGAAATGAGTCTGTTGATACTGAAAGTAATAGGTTATTTTATTGAATATATTTAAGATAAGGCCAAGTGGTCTGACTAGATAAATCCAAGGGAGAACAGAAGGAAGGGAAAATATTACAAGTATGAATATTAGGAAAATACCTTCTCATTAATTGGGTCAACAAATGACACCTCCAAATCTATGATAGTTCCCACTTCCAAAGTGGGATTGAAGCAAACTGAGGAAGGAAAGAACAAGAAAGAGATGTAGTCAAAACATAGCTATGACTACATCTCTTTCCTGTTCTTTCCTTCCTCAGTCAAAACATAGCTATGGGCACAATAGTTTTCAGGCCAAGGCAGAATGAAGAATATTTCATGAGCCTGTGAAATTTCCCAGGACATCCTTAATCCATAGATTGAAACAAATGAGAGATTCAGAAGAGATTTAGATTGTTTTTTTTTCCTCCATAGGAAATGGCAAGATCTTATTCACACATTTTCCAGTTTTGAATGGTTCCTTACCTTTCATGTCAGAAGCTATCCTGCGATCAATCAGCAGTATATTATAATTAACTAGTCATAAGGGCAATTAACAAAATTATGTGAGAAAAATGAATTTTCTAATAGAGAAGTCTATCTGGCAGGTTGTAGAGATGAGAAAAAAGATTATGTAGGAGAGTCAGGTATACAAGACAGAGGAAGGGAGAAATAGAATTTGGTACTTAGAACTTGAAAAAATGTTAAAAATTATTTTAGCATGTAATTGGGGGGAATAAATATTACATTATCAAAAAGAGTAAGTGGAAAAGTTAGCAAATGAAACCAAGTCATGTGATCAGACTATATAAGCAACCAGACAGGCTTGTGCAATTCTAGGCTATATTAAGAGGATGATAATAATCAGAAATAAGGAGGCATATATTCCTGATATATCGATCAGAAGATAATTAGAATATGGGGTTTAATTCTGACGACTGCATTTTAGAAAGGACTTTGATAATCTGGAGAAAAGCCAAAAACTGAACAATCAGGGTAATGGATGGCTTAATGTTCATGCTATATGTTAAACAGTTAAAAAATTGGGAATGATTAATGTGTGTGTGTGTGTGTGTGTGTGTGTGTGTGTGTGTGTGTGTTGTGGGAAAGACTGGAGGAGAATTTGATAGCTATCTTTAAGCTGAAGAATTGTCAAGGTAAAAGAGTTTAAACTTGTTTAGCATAGCTCCAGAAAACAGAACTGAGAATAATAGATGTTGTGAAGAAGCTGGACAAATTTAGACAAAGGAAAGATCAATAGTTTTTCTTTTTTATTATAGCTTTTTATTTACAAAACATGTAGATGGGTAATTTTTCAACATTGACCCTTGAAAACCTTCTGTTCCAAATTTTCCCCTCCTTCCCCCTACCCCATCCCTAGATGGCAGATAGTCCAATACATTTTAAATATGTTAAAATATGTATTAAACACTATATATCTATATCTATATCTATATCTATACATATATCTATATCTATACATATATATATAGATATATGTATAGATATATATATAGGTTCTGCCATACTAGTTTCCAATTTTCCCAGCAGTTTTTATTAAATAGTGAATTCTTATCTCAAAAGCTGGGGTCTTTGGGTTTGTCAAAGATTAGATTACTATAGTTATTGACTGTTTTGTCCTGTGAACTTAACCTATTCCAATGATCAACTACTCTTTTTCTTAGCCAGTACCAAATTGTTTTGATGACCATTGCTTTATAATATAGTTTTAGATCTAGTACAGCTAAGCCACTTTCATTTGATTTCCTTGAAATTCTTGAGTTTTTGTTCTTTCAGATGAATTTCATTGTTATTTTTCTGGGTCAATAAAATAGTTTCTTGGAAGTTTGATTCATATATCACTGAGTAAATAGATTAATTTAGGGAATATTGTCACCTTTATTATATTCACTTGATGTTGTCATCTTTATTATATTTACTTGATGTATCCAACAACACTTGATATTTTTCCAGTTGTTTAGATCTACCTTTATTTGTGTGGAAAGTGTTTTGTTCCTGACTTTCCCTTGGCACATAGATTCCCAAAGATTTTACACTATCAATAATTATTTCAAGTGGAAATTTTTCTTTGTATTTCTTGCTGTTGGATTTTGTTAGTGATGTATAAAAATGCTGATGATTTATGTGGATTTATTTTGCATCCTGCTACTTTGCTAAAGTTGTGGATTAATTTAGTTGATTCTGTAGGATTCTCTAGGTATACCATCATATCATCTACAAAGAGTGATAATTTGGTTTCCTCATTACCTGTTCTAATTCCTTTAATTTGTTTTTCATCTCTTATTGCCAAAACTAGCATTTCTAATAGAATATTGAATAGTAATAGTCATAGTGGGCAACCTTATGTTTTACTCCTGATTTTATTGGAAATGATTCCAGGTTATCTCTATTACATATATGCTTACTGATGGTTTTAAATAGATGCTACTGATTATTTTAAGGAAAAGTCCATTTTATAATTATTAAATCACAATGACAATGTCAATCATGTAGGTTGTCTAAAATATAAGCCCATTTTTGGCAGGCATTTTTTATGTTTATATCAGTTATGACACTACATATTTGGATTTTTTATTCATTTATTTCTGTTCTATTCCTCAAAAGAGATCAGTTTCTTAATGTATTTATTTTTAATAATATTTTAGATGGAAATTACTGCATATAAAATATTTTTAATAAAAGTCTGCTTGGAAAGTAATTTCCTATTAAGTTCACTTTTTTCAAAAAACTTCCTTCCTTAAAAAAATTCATTTCATGAAAAAGGCAGGGCTCTGAATTATAAAAGAAAACCATTTCTAGGAATTTCTAAGGTATGAGCAGGGTATCTTCTCTAGAACTTTGATATTGATTTACCAGAACCTAGAGGCACCTAGGACAGACCCATTGGGTTTAAAAAATATTTATGTGTAACTTTCTGCATCCATGCAAGTTGCCTTACTATAGAATTGTGTTACTTTTAATTCTGAGTGGTTTCATGTAACACATATGAATCAAAGCATTAAATGTTTGTTAAAGACCTCCAATATGCGACATATGATATTAGATGCTTAAGGAAAATAAAGTGTAACACATAGTTCCTATCTTCAAGGAACTTTTCATTCAGCTGGGGATACAAGATTCACATACACACCAATACTTTAATACCCCAACAGACACTGGTAAATGTTAACAATTGACTCTCCCTCAAAAAGTAGGTAGAAGATATAATTTTATATTTAATATATATATTATTAAAATGCTCTTATCACTTCTAAAAAGTCTGGACAATCAATAAAATCATAAAGCTGGCCTTGACTTATTTAATCATCTAATTAATTAAAATTTGTGAAAAAAAAGTGAAGTATATACTGTTTGATGATTTTTGAAGGTATAAATGCTCATATAGAAAGCTGGTTTCAGATGCTTCTAAAACACTGCTGAAGAGATTTCTGATCTCATCCAAGTGGATACTCCCTCCAAAGATGCTTGCTCATCCTTTGAAACATTTGTTTATTTGTTCCCATATTGGGTAAAATCATTATATTCTATCCAATGTTTTGAAAATTAAAAATAACAATTTTATTCATTCATTAATTATTTGTTCATGCATCAATCCATCATTCTCTCTTTTTCTCTCTGTCACTCTCATCTATCCATCTATGTATCTATCATCTATCGATCTATCTGCCTATCTATCTGTCTGTCTATCTACCTATCTATGTATCTATCTGTTTTTATTGGGCCAGTGACTTATTGATATCTGGCACTTCCACTAGAGAACACCATTTACTTATGCAAACCATCCACTCACCTGTAACTTGTAGACTTATTGAGAGTTACCTAAATCAGTGAGAGAAATGATTTGAACAGGGTCACAATAAACATTATATGTGATAGGCAGGACCTGAATTCAGGTCTTCCTGACTCTGAGGCCAATGCACTTTCATTTCAATAATAACATAACATTGCAAGTGATTCTGCAATTTCATCTGAGGATTTATAGATCCTTATTATATTTATCATATTTGAACACTAGGCTCCATGACCTCATCAACATTAGGCACTCTCATACAGATTCAGTTAATAATTTCTCTATACCTTTTCATCCTGGTCCATTCTTGACCTCCAATAAATATGTGATCCTGTGAGTCCTCCAAAAGAGATTTATCCAATGTACTAAAACTATTTTAATTTTTAATTTTAATGTTATTTTTAATTTAATATTTTGTGAATATTAATTAAGTATTAAGGTTGCCCAACTGTTTTTAAATTTTTTTTTTCTATGCTCCCACTGGAAAAAAAAGAAAGAAAAAGAAGAGACTTGTAATAAGTATGTAGAGTCAAGCAAAATATTATTGCATTGGCCATGTTTAAAAAAGTATCTTAATCTTCAATCTGAGATTATCATCTCTCTATCAGCAGGTGAATCACATGAGTCCTTTGGAATTATAGTTGGTAATTGTCTTGATCAGAGTTCTTAAATCTTTCAAAGTTATTTGACTTCAAAATATTTTTCTGTTACATAAATTGTTCTTTGTTCTGTCCACTTTGCTTTGAACTTTGTTCTGAATACTTTGTTTTGCATTAATTTGTTCGAATCTACCCAGGTATTTTTTTTTCCTGAGGCAATTGGTGTTAAGTGACTTGCCAGGATAACACAGCTAGGAAGTGTTAAGTGTTTGAGGTCAGATTTGAACTCAGGTCTTCCTGACTTCAGGGCTGGTGCTCTATCCACTGCACCACCTAGCTGCCCCAACCCAGGTATTTTTGAAACCATTCCCTTAATCATTTCTGATATATATCCCCTTAGTTTCCAATTATTTTGCCACACAAAAATGTGCTATCAATATTTTTACAAATAGGTCCTTTTCCTCTTTCTTTGCTCTTTTTAGAATTTAGACCCAGTAAGAGTATCAATGAATTAAAGAGTTGGTATGGTTCGATAATATTTGGGGTATAGTTCCAAATTGTTTTCCAGAATTATTAGAGGTTGCCCACAGACTATTAGCTATTTTTACTACATGATCTATGTATAGTCTTCTGCCACTGCCTTTTTCAATTATACATATCTCTAATTATTTCTTTTATGCTGGTGTTAGAGCATAAATCATCCTTGATCATACTCTTCAGCTTACCTGTGCTCACCATGTTTCTTTCTATTGCTTCTACCACCATCATTATCATCATGACTGAAAGTGAATGAATGAAAAAAATATATATATATTAATGCTATGCATTAATTACTATAACACTATAATTAACTAATATGTCACTACATATTAATCACCATGCATTAAGCACCTAAAATAAAAAATGCAAAATCTAGGTAGTGCCAGCTCTCAAGGAACATTTATTCTAAGAGGGAAGGTACTATATATAGGGGGTTTTGGCCAGGGAAAGGAAAAGTCACAGAGATAGTACATGAAGGAGCCGTACTCTAATGCTAATATACTTTGATTTCATTACTATTATTAGAGAAGGGTCTCATGTGATAATGGCTGGAGAATTGGATTGCACACCAGGAAAACCTGAATTCTAGTGCTGACTCTGATGCATATTGGTTATATTATCGAGATCAAGTTACTTAGCCTTTTTGTGCATTAGATCAATCTCAAAGACTAAAAATGGCTAATTCTATACCTAGAAATCCCCTATGCCAATAAAATCACAGGTATACTCCTTTTCCTCATCTTAATAGAAAAAGCAGAAAGAAACAGGAAAAGATTAAGGTATAATGGCAAGAAAATGGCCTGATAGGACAGCTGGAGCTCTCATCAATCAGTAGAGTCAAAAATAAAGCTAAAGATCTGAGCAAGCGTTGGGACAGGTAGGTGGCACAATGGGTACAGTACTTAGCCTGAAGAAAGGAAAACTTCTTTTCATAAGTTCAAGTCTGATCTCAGACATTTATTAGTTATGCAATCCTGTGTAATGTCCTGTGGTCTCTCAATTATAATCCTTCTCTGAGAGGAGGTTTCTTTTCTGTAAAATATTTTCCTCTGTGAGCAGGTTTCTTGGGAGGCTTCTGCAGCCTCTAGCCAGAGCGAAGGTAGAATCTCAAATCCTCTTCTTCCTGAATCTTGGCTCTGAATCTCCTTGAGCTTCTCTGAAGTTCTCCCAGGAAGTCTTGTTCTTCTCCCACTCTAAACTGACTTCAGATTCAATGTTGCCTTCTTTTATCCTCACAGAGAATGGACTTGTGAGAACTCAGGGGCTTGTGAGAAATACTTCAACAAATGAACTTGCTCCTTTTAAAGGTGTAAGCTCCTTTAAATATGTAAACTCCTTTTCAGAAGTCTAAAGGTGTAAACTTCTTTTTAAAGGTTTGAACTAAAGGTGTGAATTCTGAGCTAGAGAATTGTTTAGATAACCTGAGTTATCACCTTGTAATCCTAACATCTCCCCCTTTCTTTTGATTTAGAACATAGGGTAGTCATGGCCTTGAAACATAAATCCATCAATATGGGAGGTATTACACATAATTATATAAATTACATAAACACATAGTAACATAACACATGCTAGAAGTGATGTAACAAATAACATGATCAAATAATCATAAATTGAGAATTTATACATGTCCATAAGTCTATTGTCTGTTAGTCTCATCTTATGTTAGGAAATCCAATGATTCCTGC
Organism: Sminthopsis crassicaudata; assembly: GCF_048593235.1. NCBI lineage: Eukaryota > Metazoa > Chordata > Mammalia > Dasyuromorphia > Dasyuridae > Sminthopsis > Sminthopsis crassicaudata. Next base: position 535,065,026 of record NC_133619.1, on the reverse strand, counting down.
TGGTTTTAAAGTTCTTTACCAGTCTTATCTTGTGTTAGGGAATCTTTAACAGTCTCCTTATCAGCCATGCTCTTTCAGTGTCAAATGTTTCTTAGATCTTCTCCTTTGTTTTGAGGTTTTTCTCTTTTTCTGTCTCTCTCTGATGGACAAGATGAATAGGGACTCGTTGGTACCCATCTGATTCCTTTTCCATCTGAAGAAATAAAAGCAAACCCTCTCCCTCAGGCAATTAAACTATCTGGTCCCTTCCATTCACCACTTTCTGGGTCTCTCCACATTACCTGACGATTATCTAGACAGTGGAGCTGCTTGTACTGGACACTGCCCTTCTGGTGGGTTATAAAACTTGTCTGCTGGAGCCAGTGCATCTTTGTCAAAAATTTAAAAATTAATGGTATAGAGAACTAAATTTAGGAGTTCTCTAGGGTTACCTGTGGCTCCCCCTTTCTTTTGTTTTTGGAGGAGTATCTTAATGTCTCTGCTTCTTCTCTCTACTATTGCCTGACCTTGCAGATTAAAAGATATGCCAGTGGTGTATAAAATCTTATACTGCACACAAAAGTGTGAAAAATGTTAGAAGTATATGCAGGTCCATTATCTGTTTTTATTTCTTGTGGCACACCCATAATTGCAAATGCTTGGATAAGGAATTCAGTGACCACTTGGGGCTGTCTCTTTTGCTGTTGGCACTGCAAAAGTGAATCCTGAAAAGGTATCTACCACCACGTGGATAAAAGACAGATGACCAAAAGATTTATAATGGGTCACATCCATTTGCCAGATTTCATTGGGTCTCAAACCATGAGGATTCTTCCCTAGAGGGAGTGTAGGAGCGTGGAAAGGAAGGCAAGCTGTACAGCTTTTTACTATGTTCCTAGCTTCCTCTTTTGTTATTCCAAATTGTAAACATAAAGCTCGAGCAGCTTGATGATATTTAGAATGAGATTCTTGTGCTTCCTGAAATAAAGGAGTTCTGGCTAACATAGTTATTAAAAGGCTATCTGCCTTTGAATTTCCATCAAAAATAGGACCTGAAAGTCCACTATGTGAGTGGACATGCAAGATATAAATCTTGCCTGGATGCTTTCTCACTTGCTCTTGAAGTTCCTTAAAGAGCTGATAAATATTAGAAGCTGCAGATTTTATTTGGGCTGGGGCAATTCTTTGTACTACACCTACTGAATAGGCTGAATCAGAAATTATATTTATGTCTCCTGGGTAATAAGTAAGAGCTAGCATGATAGCAAATAATTCATTCTGCTGAGTGGACTGAAAAAGAGTTCTGACTACTCTCTTTATGGTTAAATCATGAGAGTATACAGCACAAATATTTTCTTTGGAGGTGTCTGTAAAGACTGTTGGTTCTTTAAGAGGAATCTTAGAAACCTTTTCTTCAAAAATCCATCACCAATTATGTAGTAGCCGGGTTATCTTTAATGGAGACCCATGTGCAAAATTTGGAGCGGTGGTCAATAAAATTTGCCATTCTGGGATGGTCTCACAGCATACATTAATTTGTGCATTAGTATAGAATGTGTATATTTTTTCAGGATTTATCCCAGTTAATTGTACTACTCTCTTAATGGCCTTTAATAAAATTCTAGCCACAAGCACTGGGTAAGGAGTAAGGCTTTGTTCTGGTTATGCTGGGAGGTTCACCCACTCAATCACTCTGTCCCCTTGATGAATGACTGCTGTGGGTGCCTCTTTTGTAGCAAAAACTGATATTTCCAAGAGTTTTTGAGTGACTCTTTCAACCACATAGGAAAAAGCCAGTTCAACTTCTCTCAAAGCCTCTTGTGCTTCTTTTGTAAGCTGGCATGGTGAATTTAAAGCACTGTCTCCCCTTAAAATGTCATATAGAGGTTGCAGTTGATTGGTAGTTAAGCCTAACACTGGATGCATCCATTGGATATCTCCTATTAATTTTTGGAAATCATTTAAGGTGTCCAACTTCTCTGTTCTTAAAGAAAGCTTTTGTATTGTGAGTGTCTTAGGATATACTTCATATCCTAAATATTGAAAAGGAGCATGTCTTTGTATTTTTTCTGCAGCTATATGCAGTTTGTAGTACTTTAGTGTTTCCATGGTCTTTTGTAGACATGCTTTTAACATTTGTTCCTCAGGTGCACATCCCAGAATATCATCCATATAATGTAACAATATTACTTTTGGAAATGCTTTTCTTCCTGGAGCAAGAGCAGCAGCAACATACATTTGGCACATATGGCTGTTTTTCATTCCCTGTGGCAAAATTGTCCATTCATATCTTTTATAAGGCTCAGCCAAATTAACACTGGGCACTGAAAAAGCAAATCTTTTCATATCCTCCTTATCTAGAGGGATAGAATAGAAACAATCCTTAATGTCTATAACCCAAAGAGGCCATTTTCTTGGCAACTGAGTAGGAGATGGAAGTCCAGGCTGAAGAGTTCCCATAGTTTTCATCTGTTCATTTACTCTTCTTAGATCAATTAACATCCTCCATTTTCCAGATTTCTTTTTCACCACAAATACTGGGAAATTCCAAGGACTTAGAGAAGGCCACAAGTGTCCTTGATCAAGTTGTTCTTGCACTATGTCTAATAAGGCCTGAATTTTATTACTTCTTAAGGGCCACTGTTCTTCCCACACTGGAGAATCAGTCTTCCACTGAATAGGAACCGGTGAGAGTGCAGGTAGGCCTTCAACAGCAGCCCTGCCTAAAAAGCCGAAGTACAAGTGAATTCACTGTTGTTTGCTTCATTTCCTTATCCTGTCAAATGAGTTGGAGAAAGAGATGATAAGGCATCCCAGTATTTTTGCCAAGGAACCTCTAAATGGGGTCATAGAGTCAGATATAGTTGAAATGACTGAATAACAAAACGGCAGGAAATGACATCAATCATCATTATCCAATACTCAAAGAATGCTTAATAATGCAGGTTGATTGGTTTTATCATCACCATTGTTGTCATCATCTAAAAAATGATCTCTTTACAATGTTGACTATATACCCAATTATAAAGTGTATATTCTGCTACTCAAAAGCAAAATCAAATCAGTACTTGGATTCCCTATCAACGTTTTTAGTCTTCCTTAGCCTCCCAAACTATTGCTCATTGCTCCTAGAAATCTCACCAGCATATAACAGTTGTGGTGGGAGGGGAAAGACCGCCGTTCATGGTATCCCAAGCTCTGACAATGCAACCTAGATTCTTTTTTAGTCTCCTCCAAGGTCAACTACTACTGAAGCAGCACAAATAGAAACCTGACTAAGCAACTTGGCTTAGCAAAGTAGCTGCTTGCGTCACTGTAACTGTCCCAGCTTTGCAAAGGGACAGAAAGTGAGCAAGAGGAGAGGAAGAAAAGAGAGAAGCAAAACAAATGTATATGTATTACAGAGCCAGTGATAGTGAATTGGCAAGATTATTCTTTTGCTCTCAATGTATAGAAATCAATAAGCCAGCCTCAAAGGAACAGAGATGAAAGAAACAACCCAATTGCCTCATGTAGCCATCCTCCTTATGGAGATACACAATTTTGGACTTTCCTAAATACCCAGAGGATTTGCTAGGGTACATTTTAGCATCTCCACAGACCAAAGCAAAGAAGGAGATAACAGATTATGCATGACTTAGACTTCTAATACTACTCTAACTCATACCTAACATATAATTACATATACAACATGCATATATATGTATACGTACATATATGCACACACATATGCATGAGTGTATTTACACATTTGTGTGTGTGTATATATGTATACACACACACACACACACACACACATATATATATATATATATATATATATATATATATATATATATATATATATATATATATATATGAATGTATACACTCACAGAGTTATGTGCTTCATAAAGAAATCTGTTTGTATGAGCTCTACACACCCATTCTTCTTTATACCCATTCCAGGAAGCTGAATTAATACACACCTAAAAATTGGCAGAGATTTTGGTATAATCCATAAATCAGCTGTTTCTATTCCTGGCATGGCTTTGCAGAGAATATACTCCTATGTAAAAACCTTGTATTTAGGAATTCTGCTATTTACCTGAGAATCACAGGCTTAATCTACTTCCTTAATGTTTCAATTCAAGACAATGAAACTCAGAGGGTGAAATACATCCATCAAAGTCAAATTGTAAATAACAGAGTTATATAAATGCTAGGTATTATTGAGACTAAGAAAGCTGGAGTCTAAATTCCAGCACTGGAATTAACTCCACTTAAAAGGTAGGCAAAAGTATACAAAAGTTAGTAATTGGGAGATGGAGGCACAGCTCCAATTGCTTTCTATAATGATGGAAACAATGAATAATTTCATTAACAATGCACTAATGTGCCTGTTTTCCCACAGCCCCTCCAGCATTTGCTATTGTTCTTACTTGTTGTTGTCACCTTTGCTAATCTCTTGAGTATGAGAAGAGACCCAATTTATTTTAATTTATATTTCTCTAAATTTTAGTGATTTGGAGCATTTTTATATGACTATTGATAGTCTAGATTTCTTCCACTGAAAATTTAATATTCATATCCTTCAACCATTTATTAATTAGAGAATGGTTCTTATTCTTATAGACTTGTATCAGTTCCCTAGATATCCTAGACATGAGACCTTTATCAGAAAAACTCTAATGTGTGGTTCACATGATAATCCTTCAAATACTTGGTCCTCTCCCCCAAGTTTTTTTTCTTTATCAGATTAAATATTTAAAACATTTCCCATACAATATTCATATTAATTCTATTAAATCATAAGCTCTTTGAAGGTAGAGATTATGTCTTATCTAAATTGATTCACCCAATAATTAGAAAAATATTTTATAGCACAGAGTCTAATAACTTCTTGTTGAATTCATTTAATTTAATCAGTGGCAAAACAGGAACCTGTGATATGTTGGGCTCTCTAGAGAAATTTTATATATATATATATATATATATATATATATATATATATATATATATATATATATACACACACACACACACACACATATATATATATATATATACATATATATGTATATATATATATTTACACATATATGTATATATATATTTACATAGATATAGATATATACATATATGTGTATATATATATTTACATAGATATAGATATAGATATATACATATATAGTTAATTTATATTCATATTTCCATATGCAGAATATGCTAGGGAGAGGCAAGCAAGGTTCCACTTATCACTAGTAAGTTTTTGATGCTGGATTTGAACTTAGTTCCTCCTGATTCCAAAACCTGTTCTCTCTCCACTGAGTTACTTAGCTGCTTTTTAGAACATACTTTAAAGTTTAACTGGCATTATGAATTCTTTCTTTTTCACTTTCTTAAATCTAGACAATCAAAATAATAACTATATAAAACACAACAATAAATTAAATTCGATATGTAGCATTTGCAGAATTTTGAGATGAAAATAGCTATGTTAAAAATTTTGCAAACTATGTTGGTTCCAACACATCTCTGAATAATCCTCAGTTCCTGAATTCCACATCAACACTCATTCCATTACAAGGATACATTGCTGCCCTATAGTTTTCCTTTTGATTAGCATCCTAATCATAATCTCCCTATTCTATTGATTCTAATCTCTGGGCTAGTACCCTTCGAACTACATTTTAGCCCCTTACTCTCTGATTCCTTCCAATCCCCTTCACCTAAATCCATAGAATTCCCCACTCCAAAACTACTTAATCCTTTCTACCATATACTTTAGAATGCCTGGTCCATAGGAGAAAAAAACTTGCTTCTGATGCTTATCTTTTTTGTGTCCTATTCCTTCCATCATTGAGACCATCATTGAGACTTGGCTGACTCCTGATGACACAGACTCTTTGACCAGTCTTTTCACCACTAGTTTCACTTTCACTCAATCCCCTTTGCTGGAGGAGATTGGGTTAAATTGGAGTATTCTTTGATACTTTTAGGTTCACTCTACCTTTATCATTGAATAATCTCTCCTCTTTTGAGGTTCACTTGTTATGCCACAGTCTCCTTGAGCTGTTCTACCTCAGTTTCCCTGCACTAGTTTCCCTTATTGTCCTGAGTTTCCCTGAATTGTTCTATCTCAGTTTCCTTACTGTTCTGCCTCAGTCCCCTTAAGTTGTAAAAACTCCCCTGGTTCATTAAGACTGAGGACCATTTGCTCTAAGGTTATAAATTGTCAAGATCAGACATCCTGGCTCCTAGCTCCCTCTGCCTTCAAAGAATTTGTAACACTGTCCCTCTAAAAAGAGATAAGATCATCCCAGATACTTCAATTGACATCCTGACTCTGGCATTTATTACTCTCCCCATTCTGACAGAACCAAACGGTTCTAACTTTTCCTGCTCTTCTTCTTTTCTTTGTTTGAAAGCTATAAAAGGGTTTGTCACTCCCCCATTCATCACTGGATACTTTGAGACGAGAGTCCTGTCCAGTCAATTAAACTCTCCAATTAATAAAATATTAAAAACTCTCTAATGTCTATCTTGTCTCAGTTTCTCCGGCATTACACACTCAAACTGTATCTACTCAATCAAAATTCTGGTAGTTGCTGTTTACCATCTCTTAAAACACTCATATCTCTTTCTACACTGAGTTCAGTGCCTGACACAATCTTTCTCCTACTCAAGTCCCACATTAAGTGATTTCAAAATGCCCATCGATATGCTCTCAAACATCCTAGCCTCATAGTTCTTTAACTAATTCATTTTCCTTTACTTACTCCATCCCACTCAGCCACACAAAAGATAGTTGTATTCTTGATCTTATCATCACCCACACATGTACCAATCCAGTATTCATGAATTTTAAATTTCTCTTATCCAATTTACAATCTGTTGTCATTCCACCCTACCCTCTGCCTTACAGCCCCAGATTTGATCTTTCTTTATACAGTGATCTTACATACTCTTCCTCCTCTCCTCTGATATTTCCCCTACTCTAATTCAGGAACTCCTCATTCCAAACCTAGGTTTTACAGTAGTTTGGTTACTGGTCTTCTTACCACAAGTCTCTTCTCACTCCCTTCTATATTCCATTCAGCTATCAAAGTTATCTTTCTAAACTACACATCTGACCTTGTCACCTCTTCTCTCCATTCAATAAACTCCAGTGGCTACTTAATCATCTCTAAGATCAAAAATAAAATCCTCTTTTTTGGTGTTCAAAGTTCTTCTGGCCTGGCTGTCTCTTACCTTTTCTATCTTCTTATGCTTTACTCCACTCTATCTACAAATACTCTGTGATCTAGTAACATTGGCTTTCTTGCTGTTCCTCAAAAAATATCTATCTCCCAGCTTTGGATATTTTTGATGGGCATCATCCCTCATGCCTGGAATGTTCATCATCTTCATCTCTCCCTCCTGGGTTCCCTGAATTCTTTCAAGTCCTGGATAAAATCTCATCTTCTAACTGAAACTTTTCCTGAAGTAATTGCTCATTTTGCTCTTCATTATTTTATAAAAGTTTTCCATATTTTTAAAGATCTTTGAGCTCATCATTTCTTATACTACAGTAGTATTCTATCGCAATTACACACTACAACTTGTTCAGCCATTACCCAATTGATATTCATCCTCTCAATTTCCAGTTTTCACTTCCAGTTCTTTGACACCACAATGAGAGTTGCTATAAATATTTTTGGACAAATAGGTTCTTTTTTTCTTTTTTTTCCCCTAATCATCTTTGGAAATCAACATAATCATGATAATGCTGAGTCAAAGGGTATAAGCAATTTAATATTTTAGAGGTATAAATCCAGATTGTAATAATAATTAATTATTAGATAAGTTCATAATTCTACAACAATGGATTAGTACAGAGAAATGCAAATTAAGACAACTCTGAGATACCATGACATACCTGTCAGATTGGCTAGAATAACAGGGAAAGATAATGCGCAATGTTGGAGGGGATGTGGGAAAATAGGGACACTGATACATTGTTGGTGGAATTGTGAATACATCCAGCCATTCTGAAGAGCAATTTGGAGCTATGCTCAAAAAGTTATCAAACTGTACATACCCTTTCATCCAGCAGTGTTATTTTTTTTTTTTACTGTCAAAAAATTTTTATAATTATAAAAAAAAAAAAAAAGGAGTGGAGCTCTCCATAGTACAGTTTGAATGCTTGGCAGTTTAGCTTAGGGACTCCAACATCCAGTACCTTACCTTGCCAGTTGATCTTTAGAATATTCTTTTTTTTTTTTTTAATTCATTTTTCCAAATTATCCCCTCCCTCCCTCCACTCCCTCCCCCCGATGACAGGTAATCCCATACATTTTACATGTGTTACAATATAACCTAGATACAATATATGTGTGTAAATACCATTTGATTTGCTAACAATTTACATTCACTTCCCAGTGTTCCTTCTCTGGGTGTAGTTATTTCTGCCCATCATTGATCAACTGGAAGTGAGTTGGATCTTCTTTATGTTGAAGATTTCCACTTCCATCAGAATACATCCTCATACAGTATTGTTGTTGAAGTGTACAGTGATCTTCTGGTTCTGCTCATTTCACTCAGCATCAGTTGATTTAAGTCTCTCCAAGCCTTTCTGTATTCCTCCCAGCAGTGTTATTTTTGGGCTTATATCCCAAAGAGATTTTAAAGAAGGGAAAGGGACCTGTATGTGCAAGAATGTTTGTGGCAGCCCTCTTTGTAGTGGCCAGAAACTAGAAACTGAGTGGATGCCATCAATTGGAGAATGGCTGAATAAATTGTGGTATATGAATATTATGGAATATTATTGTACTGTAAGAAATGACCAGCAGGATGATTTCAGAAAGGCCTGGAGAGACTTACATGAACTGATGCCGAGTGAAATGAGCAGGACCAGTAGATCATTATATACTTCAACAACAATACTATATGATGATCAATTCTGATGGACATGGCCACCAATAGAGCAGTAATGAATTGAACCAGCTACACCCAGCGAAAACACTCTGGGAGATGACTATGAACCACTACATAGAATTCCCAATCCCTCTATTTTTGTCTGCCTGCATTTTTTATTTCCTTCACAGGCTAATTGTACACTATTTCAAAATCCAATTCTTTTCGTATAGCAAAATAGCCGTTTGGACATGTATACATATATTGTATTTAATTTATACTTTAACATATTTAACATGTATTGGTCAATCTGCCATCTGGGGGAAAAGGTGAGGGGAAGGAGGGGAAAAATTGGAACAAAATGCTTGGCAATTGAAAATGCTGAAAAATTACCCATATATATATATATATATCTTGTAAATAAAAAGCTATAATAAAAATATAAATTAAAAAAGAAAAAAAACCAAAAACCAATGGATGTGTCCCAATTTTCCACATCTCTGCCAACATTTGTTGCCTTCACTTTCAGTCACTTTAGTCAGTCTGATAGGTGTAAAATAATATATGAAAGTTATTTTAATTTGTGTTTTTCTAATCAATCATGATTTAGAGAATTTTGGTATGAATATAAATTGTTTTGATCCATAATTGGAAAACTATCTGTTTATAGCCTTTGACCATTTATCAATTGGAGAATGACTTGTTCTTTTTTTAAATTGCAGAAAATTCTTTCCATATTTGAGCTTTAAGATTTTTATCTGAGAAACTATTCATAACTTTTTTTCAATTTTTTCTTCTGATTTTATCTACATTTATTTTATTTTTATAAACTCTTTTTAGTATAATATAATTGAAAGGATCAACTTCGCATCTCACTCTGCTCTCTATCTCTTGTTTATTCATAAATTATTCACTGATCTATAAGTCTGGGAAGTAATATGCTTCATGTTCTTCAAATTATCTTGTAATTTCCTAATAACTAAGTCATGCATTTATTTTGTCCTTATCTTGGTAAGTAGCATAAAATATTGGTCTATGCCCAATACTGGTCAAACTATATTCTTAAAAGCAAGGTATCAAAGAGAATATTCTATACAGAAGCAGCACTATTTTTTAAAGAATGACTTGGAGTGAATAAATTGTTTTGACTAATATCAATGTCCATATTAACCAAAAAGGGCATATGAAAGAAGGCACTATCTATACCTAGAGAAAGAACTGATAAATAGAAATATTTTTGAAATATAGAATGATTTTTATATGTATACATACATACATGTGTATACACACATATTTGTTTCTAATGATAGCCATTTCAAGGGTGGGAAGGGAAGAAAAAGGCAAAAAAAAAAGAAACTTACATATTAACTTTATTATATATTTAAAAGGAAAAGTTAGTTGTACATAATAGATTTGGAGTTTAAATGTACAATCTTCTTTCAAAAATATATTTACAATGATATGGAAATGTTTGTTTTATTCCATAAATGTTTAAAAAGTAATATATCTAGGAATCCTGTGCTTCAATTTCCCCCTCCCACTCCCACAGGAAGTTAATCCCCATAGAGCAAATTTAAAGATTGGAACAGTCCTCCTTAAGTTAATATCAGGGTTAGTCTGAGGAGGAGTGGATCTAAAAATAACTGCGCTGGACAGGGATAAGAGTATGGGAGGAAATTCTATATCTAAGATTTTATTGTGTCCCATTTATGTCAGTTTGAGGTTATTTTATCATTGTTCTCATTTTAGCTCCCAAAAGATGTCCACAATGTAAGGATACATGGATAGAAAAGATGCCTGGTTCCATTGTCTCCACACTCTGCTAAAAGAGTTTTATGGGGGAGGGGGGAGGAGCCAAGATGGTGGAGAGGACACATGTTTCATTCTGAGGTCCCTTCTACCCTTACTCCTGATTACCAAATTGAGCCTCTGAAATAGTGCTTGACTGGTAAAATCCACGAATATTGGGAGTACAACAAATTATCAGCTGAAGATAACTTGGAAGATAGCCAGAAAAGGTCTGAACTAATCAGGTGGGAGGAGGCCAGCACAGGCAGGAAGGCAGAACACGGAGGCTAGCACAACCTGAGCAGACCAGGGGCAGGGTGCAGTCTCCACAGGTGGAGAATTTGCAGGAAGGACTCTACCACAGGTTGATTGCTCTGCTTTGGATGCAAAGCAGTAGATCAGCAGAGAAGTTACATAAATGCCAAAAGTAGAGTGTACCCCAAAACACCAGAGTTTCACAGGGCCTGGCCACACTCACCCAGTACCAGAAGTGACTCAGCACAACCACAGCCTAGCTGAGTAGCTGCATTCCACAGCACAGGGCTCTTCCCAAGGCAGTCACCCTTGGGGGAGGGGGTTCCTGGGGCAGTCACATTTCCACAGCTCTGTTGCTCTTAGCAGCCTGTTTGTAAGACAGCTACTGTCCATCTGTTCCTGTTTGGTAGAGGAAATCTGGTAACCACCTTGCCCTGAAAGCAGACAGACCCCAAGGGCCTAAAAAAAAAAAAAAAACCCAAAAACTAGTTAAAAAGCAAATCAAACTCTAACTATAGATAGCTTCTGTACAGAAAAAGAGCAGATTTCCAACCCTGTTGAGACTACTAGCAGACAGTCTTCAGACAAAACCCCAAAGGGGCATATAACCTGGTCCCCATCACACAAGGCTCTCCTAGAAAAAATTATAAAAGATATGGAAAAAATTGGGAAAGGAAAGAGAAGAGGAGTATGAAAAGGTATATAATTCATTAAAAGAAAGATTTGATAAAGTGGAAAAAGAAAACAAGTTCCTGAAATGTGAATTGGAAAAGGTAAAGCACTCCCAGGAAAGTAGGATTTGTGAAATGGAAAAAAATTCCATAGAGCAAAACAACTCATTTAAAAACTCAACTGGACACATACAAAAAGTAAAAAAAAAAAATTAGCTAATGAAGAAAATAATTCATTAAAAATCAGAACTGAACAAATGGAAATGAATGATTCATTGAGACATCAAGAATCAGTCAAGCAAAACCAAAAAAAAAAAAGAAAAACAAATAGGAAAAAAATTTAAATATCTACTTAGGAGCTGCTTTCGCTGCTGCCACTGCGCTGGGTACTACTAGAGAAAGATCTAGCCTTGATAATTTTCCCTCGGCCCTCAAGATCCAGGCAACATGGCCTCAGTGGGTAATCTCTCCAAGCCATGAGAAAAGAATCCTTCTCTTGACTGACCTAATCAGGGGGAGTTTCCTGGAGAAGACAGAATCAGAAGAAAACATAAATCAAGAATTGTTCATTTTTCAGATGAGGAAATTGAGGCAAACAGGATCCCATAGCTATTTAGTATCAGAGGCCAAATTTGGACTAATGAAGAGGTACCTTCTGATAATTGACCCAGAACAACACAGTGTCTTCCACAAAGGGACTGATGCATTAACAGATGGACAGGACTTTCTCCATGCCCCTTCTCAGACATCCATCCCCTTTGGCTTTGCAAATAGATGAAATGAGAAGACACTTTTCTGAAGAAACTGGAAGTGCAGCTTCTCTCAGGCTTTCTCAGACTTGTTTTTACTTTAGACTGCAAAAAGTGGGGGCAGGGAAAAACAGGGAGGAGAAGGAAGAAGTTGATAGGGACGGGTTAAGACAGTCAGAACAATTTCAGTATTTCAGAGGTATTTAATCACAGACTTTAATAAAGTTACAAAACAAAACTTAAAGATCATTACTCTGGTCCACTGAAAACAATACAGGCATTTTGTTTTGTCCGTTCAGGAAAATGACAGAAATCTTTCAGATTCCAGGGAAATAAAGATGTTATCTCAACCCATTTCATCATCCAGAAAGATGTAAACCATATAAAAACCATTTGCACTTAATTCTGTATTAAAAAGAAAGGAAGGAGGAAGAGAAGGAAGGAGGGAAGGAAGGAAGGAAGGAAGGAAGGAAGGAAGGAAGGAAGGAAGGAAGGAAGGAAGGAAGGAAGGAAGGAAGGAAGGAAGGAAGGAAGGAAGGAAGGAAGGAGGGAAGGAAGGAAGGAAGGAAAGAAGGAAGGAAGGAAGGAAGGAAGGAAGGAAGGAAGGAAGGAAGGAAGGAAGGAAGGAAGGAAGGAAGGAAAGAAAGAAAAATGAAGGAAGAGGGAAAGAGAAAGGAAGGAAGGGAAAGAAAAGGAAAAGAAAGAAGGGAGGAAAGAAAAGAACAAAATGTCTCTCTCTTGACTCATTGATCCCAGGCATAGATGGTATCATTTTGAGGGTAAATTTTGAGCTGATGATGTGTTTGCAGACAACATATTTCCTAAGTTACTTGCAATTGCTGAATTATTGGAGAGTCACATTGTAATTGATTCTATTAATAACCTTGTGATATTGAGTCTTCCCTTCCTTATTTTTAGCAAATTTAATTTTAAAATCTAATCAGTGTTTAGATAATGCAGATCATGTATGGAAATGTAAAAGGCAAATACCTGGAGAATGTTTGATCCATATAAAAAAATGAAATGTGATTTTCATTTCTCTTTTAACTCAGAATTTTAGGATTATGGTAGTTGGGGTTTTTTTTCCCACTTCTCCTAACCACTGGTGCATATGAATGATTAGAATGTGGAAAACATTAGTTAGTGCTTCATCTTTCTAAGTGAAATTATAAGATTTTTATGTACAAGAGGGTTAATTAATTTTTAAGTGATAATCATGTAGCACTTTGTTAAACATTTTGGATTATAAATACCATATTTCTTGGTATTAATCAAGGTAATTATTCTCAGGAAAAATGTACATAAATTATTTAACAAAAGAGATTAAAACCAGACATGCTCATCAAGAGCAAAAACTGTACTATAGAGGAAACATGGGATCATACGAGATTTACATTTGTCAGAGCAGCTCTTTCATCCTGTCACAGAAATTAATAAAAGTGAAGATTTGATATCTATACCAAAAATAAATAAATAAACAAACAAACAAATAAATAAATAAATATCTACTTGCAAAAACAACAGACATGGAAATAGATCTAGGAGAGATAATCTGAGGATCATTGGGCTCCCTGGAAAACCATGATGAAAAAAGAGCCTAGATTATTTTTCAGGAAATCATCAAAGAGAATTGCCCAGATATAATAGAATCAGAAGGTAAAATAGGCATTGAAAGAATACATCAAACACCTTCTGAAAGAGACCCCAAAATAAATGCTCCAAGTAATATTGTGGCTAAATTTCAGAACTATCAGGCTAATGAAAAAATATTACAAGCAGCCAGAAAAAAAAAAAACAAAACAACAACAACAACAATTCAAATACCAAGGAGCCATAATAAGGATCACTCAGGATCTAGCAGCTTCCACATTAAAGGATTCAAGGGCCTGGAATCTGATATTCCAAAAGGCAAAAGAACTTGGAATGTATCCAAGAATAAACTACCCAGCTAAGCTGAGCATTTTCTTCCAGAGAAGAAGATAGACATTCTTCCACACAGGGAAGATGAAACAGGTGAATTCCATTTATTTCTAATGAAAAAATCAGAGCTAAACAAAAAATTTGACCTCCAAATATAGGACTCAAGAGAAGCATAAAAAAATAAAAAATAATTCTTGAGAACTGTATTTCTATTACGGGCATGCATAAATAGTGCATGTATAATTTGATTTTACAGTTGTGATATAAAAAAGGGAATTAGAAGGTATAATAAAAAAGAATTTTATAGTTATTATAACAGACTATAGGAGAAATATTTCCCCCTTATACATGTGAGATTCATGTTTACCACTATCAACAATCCATGCATGGACCCTTAGTTCCTTCCCCTTTTCTTCCTCTCCTTCAAATTTGTGTGTGTGTGTGTGTGTGTGTGTGTGTGTGTGTGTATGTTGGGGGTGTGTGTGTGTGTGTGTGTAGAGAATAGAGGCAAATAACAATTAATTTGATAACTCTAAATTTCAGACCCTGCCATTTTTGTAAGACCTAGAAAATAAGACCCCATTCCCCTAACCCCAGCCCTTTGATCATAGTTTTTGCCATTATTAGGCAATAGCATCTATTTGGAAACCCACCCTGGTTTAATATGTTGTAGGTAAATATAAACATTAGGATTTGGAAGAACTTTCTTAATATACTGTATGATTAAGCAGCCAGTGCCACATCTAGTGGTTGTGATAAAAAATTGAGTTATTCAAATGTTAGTAGTCAGCAAATAGTAGCAGAATTGATGTTTCTTTAATTGGGACAATATTCAGGGGCATCACCAATGAGAATATTTAGGAAGGATGAAAAAGACTAATTAGTCTAGCTTATTTTGGAGCTTTTGAGTAATTTGGATTATTAGAGCAAGTTCACTTCAAGTGAGTTTTTGGTTTTAGAAAAGTACTCTTTATTTTCAAGAAGCATATTCCTAATGTGAATGTGTCTTTTTCTCAGTATATAAATTAGAAAAGAGTATATGAAAGAGTGGGTTTATATGCATAGTCCTCTCCTTCATGTCTGGTATTTTGTGATAATGTTTGGTACTATCCACTTTAGCAAAGGGTAAGTTTCCAGGAAGGGATGGATTTATAGCATATGCCTTTCATTTACTTTCCCATTTTATTTCTGATATAGCTGTTATTCGGAGACTACACCCAGTCATTCCTAAGGGTTTATTTGAAAGGCCAGACATGACATCTGTTCCAATCCACATCTATTTGTAGTCTTCCTTTCATTTTTATCTATAAATGTTTTTCTGATGATCTGGCTTTGCTGTTTCTCATGCCAAGCTTTCTGCACAGAACAGATTTGTCAGCATTTCTATAGCCATCTATTCTCATTATCAGTGACAGTAGAACAATCAGATTTGGACTGTGCCACTTCAGGCCCCCATGTGTTCTATGAGGAAGTAGACATTATGCTTAATATTAAGTGGAACAGAGCAGCTGAACTTGACCAAAGAAATTGAGGGGAAAATAATCTATACTGGAAGTAGATACAACTTTGAAGGCACCTTGAGACTGATTTTCAAAGAGGATATTCCAAAAGAATAAAAAAAATATAAAAGATGGTGTTCTTTCACATCAAAAAGAGGAAAATGAATAAGAAATCAGCAACTACTCAGCCATATTCTTGACTTTTTCATATTATAATTTTTTTGTTATAATGGTCTATTTGCACATTAAAGGTATCCTTGATGAAAATGAGTGGAAGTCAAGTAAGTTTTCACAGATGATTTCTTATATCAGAACAAATTTCCACAGTGATATAGACTGAAAATTATGAGAAGTGTAAGATAATGCTAAATTTATTATTGATTAAAATTATTTGACATAGTAAAGTATAGTACTATTACTGGCATGTATTAATGGTGTTAGCATGAGAAAAATAATTTATCATAGTTATGAATACATCTCTGAAACTATAAATTACAGATGAATTATCAGATTTATTGAGGGCATTCTCATAGAATTCACATTGATAAAACAATAGGCCTAAAAAACAATATGGGTTTTTATATACATGGAAAAGCTCTTTTTTCCAACAGTTTTCTTAAGCCATCTTTGGATAAAATTTGTGTTCTTTCAGAGAGTAACTGTTATCTTTTCTATTCCCTCCTAGATTGTATTCTTAAATATTAAACTTCTATTATTCCCCCTGATGACAGATTTTTCATTCAAGAGAAGATTAGATCAAAAGCCATAAATATTTTTGAAGTTACAAGAAGAAACTCCATAACTAAGAGGAAGACAAAAAGCATCTCATATTCTTTTTTTATGGTGAAACAGATATGTGATTTGACTGCCTCATGTTTATGATCCCTTTCTGTCCTCTTTAAACATTTAACCTCACAAAAACAGTTTTGGCAGTATAAAAAAATTGTTCATGAAAGACAAAACAATGACATTCATCATTTCATATTATAGTTAATTATGCTTCTCTTCCAGATGGGGAGACCCATAATTGGTTTAGGTCATTTGTTGTTGTTTTTAATTTATTTATTTGGATTTAGTTCTATAATGTTATGATTTTAGTTAACTCTTAGAGAGGAAATTTCCTCTATCCATGCAAATTAGCAAATTAGTGTTCTGCTATTTAACAATATTAAAGTCACCTAGAAAACAGAATTAATTTCTTGATCAGGGTCACACAGCCAGTGACAAATGAAAGTTATGACTCTTGGTCTTCTTGATTTTCTGTTTCTGATATTTTGTTTAAAATTTCTGCTTCTTCCAGGGTTCTGCAAATGGTGGGTTCTTAATAATATTTTATCAAATTAAATTGAATCTGGATTCAGACTATAATCTGCAGAAGTGATATATGCCTCCCTTATATACTACTATAGTATCCAAGAGAATTGGATTTGGAGGGAGAAGACGGGTTCAAAAATAGGCACTGCCACATACTACTTGTGTGACCTTGGACAGGTCAGTTCTCTCTGGAAATATTTACCCACTTATAACATGATGCTGGACTCACTCTGGATGATCTCTGTGGTCCAGTATGGTTCTAAATTGAATGATCCAATTAATAGGTCTCATTAATCAACCGTTTGAAGAAATTTAATTAACTAGTATAGATACTGTTATACTTATAACAGGCTCTCAAAGTACATAGCATTCACAGAAATGGTCTTGAGTTATCACCTACTGAATCAAATCTATTACATCAGTAATAATTTATTATGTGACCTCCTAGGGAAAATCAAAATAAACTTATTTTAGATAATGATACTAAATATAGTAAGACATTAAAATTACTCTCCAGAATGAGGATGGTCATGTTACTCCCTCAAGGTTCCAGGAATATTCCTGAAATGGTGAAATGATTATTGTTTAATGGCATCCCTGTGAACTACCATTCAGAGATATTCCCTTAACTGATGTACTAATCATTGGCAGTGGGATAAACTTTTGCTCAAAGGGAAATGGTTACACAAGGTCCAACAAATCCTAAGTGGCAGAGATTAAATTTGAACTCAAATTCTGATTTAAAATACCTGACTTCTGCAGATTACAGTTTGAATACATACTCAATTCAATTTGATCAGTGTTTATTGATATCAATGAATGCATCTATCACTTCATTTATTTGTCCATGTGTCCCAACAAATCGAATGTTTATACATGTAAAGTTATAGAAGAGAAAGTAAGAAGAGGACAAATTGGTTCTGAACATTCATAGGATTAAAAATAAATTGGATTATGGGACCTATTATATTATTTTATCAACAAAATACATATTGCCCTTGGAAATTCCAAAAGGGCACATGAGAGCATCTATATCACAATTACTTATAAATTAGCGTAGAGATTTAGTTAATCAGGACTGGGTTGGGGATGGGATGGATGACAAGGGTAGGACAAGGTCTCTAACTTCACCAGTTCTATACAGTTTCTTTCAGTTTTGCTCCCAAGTTGATTTATTTGGAGTAAATTTGGCATGATGGGAACAGAAAAGAATGAACAAGAACTTTCTCACTGTAAATCTTAGCAGTTGAATCAATTTACAGGACCAAAGCCTAAGACCAAAATTAAGGTTTTTTTTTTTTTTTTTTTTTTTTGTTTTGTTTTGTTTTTAAGATAGTCTTAACTTCCCTAAGACTTCTGCAGCAAATTGACTGGGAGTACAGAAGATCAGCAGACATCAAAATAGAGTAGTTCAGTAAAGAAAACAATCCACACAGACCCATATCTCAATAGAGAGATTCTAGATGACTAAAATCACCAAGACATATGTGGACTTTGCAAGAGAACAAGTAAGTAGTATTGTAGAAAGAGATGTGTTCCAGCAGAAATATTGATTGCTTTAGAGTCTGAATTGCTCCAGCTAGACTTGCTTCCTATTCCTGCATATTGCCTACATGTGTACCCCTCCATATACATGCCCCTCCATGCATGTTCTTTGGGCACATGTGATTGTAACACGTGTTCCTTCTCCTTCTGGTGATGTGTAATCTGTAGAAAAGTTTACCTCTTTTTATATGGAAAAAATATTTCTTGTTTCTTATTAATATATTTAATTCGATTTATTTTGTTTTGACAATGCATTCACAAATTGGCTGGTAAAAGAATCATATAAGTTGAGAATCATGAGTGTCTATTGATTTAAAGTTATCTTCCACAGAATGTATTTCGGGGGTTGGGGAGTAGGCACAGGAAATGCATATCAGGGAAAGTCCCTGATGCTAAAAAGTATACTGTAAGACCGGTTTCTTTATGAAGTCAAATTTAATGTATATCAAAACTTTGATAAATTTACAATTTAATCACACTCATCCTGAAAGTCCTTTAGCTCATGGATATAACTAACTCTCTTATTTGGCTTGAGATAATTCTCTCCCAGTGGGAGTGATCATTCACTCTGTGCACGTTTTTGTGTATTCTAATTTGTAGAACTTTTCCAATTTTTGTTTGCTCTCTGGCTAGATAAATGGGTTTACTTGCTACTCATTATTTTTGATGATATTTAACATTACTAGCATTTGCTGTAAAAGAGTCAAGTCTGCAGTTATAAGCTTGAAGTTAATTCTTTCTTTTTAAGAAGGAACAACAAGGAAACTAACTTGAACATAAAAAGCAATGTGATCTTAAACTAGCAATATTAGAGGGTCAGTGAGATATGATTCTACTCCATTATGCTTTTTAGAAGAGAAGTGAGTGGACAGCCTAAAGGCTAATAATTCTCCTGTTCTTCTCCAGGTAGGAATCAGTTTTTCCTTGGAGGCAAGATTCTGGAGATATCTATCAATGTTTTTCCTCCAAGCTTTATCTTTATTTAGATAACCTCTCTCTGTCTCTCTCTCTCTCTCTCTCTCTCTCTCTCTCTCTCTCTCTCTCTCTCTCTCTCTCTCTCTCTGTCTCTCTGTCTCTCTGTCTCTCTCTCTGTCTCTCTGTCTCTCTCTCTGTATATATGTTATGTGTGTGTGTGTGTGTATTAAACATTTTCTGCCTAAAGCAGAAAATCCAACAAGTAAGCATCTAGCTTCTGCTTAAAGACATGGTATTTATCCCTTAAGGTGGGCAGCTAGGCAGTATAGTGGATAGAGTGCTGGGCCTGAAGTCAGGAAGATGAGTTCAAATTTGGCCTCAGACACTGGCTATGTGACCCTTGGACAAATCACTTCACCCTATTTGCCTCAGTTTCCTCATCTGTAAAATGAGCTGGAGAAAGCAATGACAAACTACTCCAGTATCTTTGCCAATAATACCCCGAATGGGGTCATGAAGAGTTAGACCGAATTAAACAACAAAAAACTCTCAAGATAGCCAAGGTCAGTGTAGTTAGAGACTAGAAGGCTAAAGATAATTTTCTTATACTAGCATATCCTTCCTTGAATTATCTGTACACATGAATTTAGAGAAAATGATCAAGACAGTAACAGTGAATATCAGGCTCCAATTAGAGCACAGTAAATTTTTCAGTCTGGATAATTGTTCAGTCTCTCTCCCTACCCTTATGCCAATTTGGGCTTTATTCTATTACCAGTCTTTTCTGGCAAAAAACTAAATTTCCAGTAACTGACATGTTTTAATTATCTCTTGATTTAACAGCAACCAAAAGATCAATATTCCAATTCCTTCAACTCTGGTCTTTCTTGAACTGTTTTTGAGTTTTCAAAGTCAAGATCCATGGAATTTGAACTTAATGTCTTTTTTTCCCTGATATTTACCCTCTTCATTTGATGAAGCCAGTTATATGAAAGGTAAATTATGATGCATTGATTTTTGAAGTGATTTCACTTTACCTTTTAAAAATTAGTTGATATTTAAAATATCACAATTTCAAAATGTTAATATACTCTAAGGCTCAAAGCCTAAGGAAAGAACAGCCTACTCAACAAAACTTCAAAGATCTGTAATTTCATTGTTGTATGTACTTCCTCTACTGTTGCAAGTTGAAATCCCTTCTAAAACTTAGAAGATGATCTTCAAAAGTTGCTGTGGCTTCTTGTGGCCAACTTTGTGATGAATTAGACAGGTTATGTTTCACACATACAGAGAATCAGTATACCTCTACTTAAAGCCTTTCCAGTTTGACAATGCCTGCTAGAGCCCATTCTCCATAGGCCCAGTCTTTAAGAATTTGATTATCTCCTAACCACAATGGGAAATCAGAGGAAGATTTTACGTTTAAGTAAGGTAGAGGGCGTCCAATTCCAACAGACTTGTGATGGAGAGAGTCATTTGCACCCAAAGAGAGGACTGTGGGGACTGAGTGTGGATCACAGAAAAGTATTTTCACCTTTTTTGTTGTTTGCTTGCTTTTTTGTTTTCTTTCTCACTTTTTCCTTTTTGATCTAATTTTTCTTCTGCAGCATGATAATTTTGGAAATATATATAGAAGAATTGCACATGTTCAACATAAACTGGATTACTTGTCTAGGGGAGGGAGTAGGGAAAGGAGAGGAAGAAAAAATTTGGAAGACAAGATTTTACAAGGATGAATGTTGAAAACTACCTTTGCATTTATTTTGAAAATAAAAAGCTATTATTAAAAAAAAAGATAGAGCACATCCACAAAAGCCTTGGTAGCTAAAAATAACAGCATGTTAGAATACTTCACATAATAGATTAAAATCCAAATTCTAATAAACATGAACAATTTTAACAGATAATAAGAGACTTCCCTAATATGTTGTCTTCTGAAGACTCCAAATAAACATTTACATTCACAAGATTATTTAGATATAGATATAGATTTATAAAGTATTTTATTGGCCATCAAAGGAGCAAGTGGGTACAATGGATAAAGTGCTGGTCCTGAAGTCAGGAAGACGTATATTCAGACACTAGATGTATGGCATGGGAAAAGTCATTTAATCCTGCTTGTCTCAGTTTTCATAAATTAAAAAATGAGCTAGAGAAGTAAATAGTAAATGGCTAATATTTTTGCCAAGAAAACTCCCAAATGAGAGCATGAAGAATCGTACATGACTGATAAAACTGAACAGCAACATAGGCCATCAAGTCTAATCATCTCATTTCATAGATGAGGAAACTGGGGTCCATAGAAGTTATGTCATTCCCAAAGAGAATGAGATGAGCAAACTGAACTTTGATTAGCCTAATACAATTAGGCTGGCAATGATGCTGACAAAAGTTCAATGAAGGGAGCTACAGTTTTAGCATATAATTACTGTAAAAGGCTACCATCTTGCCTAGAGATGGAGAATGATATGGACCACCATTTCTCAGATATCTAGTTAAATTTTTCTTCCTGAATTTACCTCATGCTAACTGGCTTCTTAATTGCTTCCTCCTCCCTTCTCCCTATACACATACACAGAGAGGTTATGGACCATTCCATTAAACTATTGCCTAGCCCTTTGATTCATGGAATTAAGGAACTTTGACTTGGCTAGATATGACATTCTGCTTCTTCTCTCAATATCACAAGTTGCAGGATGTTTCTTTGCTTTAAACTAACTGGTTTCTTCTAATGATCAGCATCAATCTTCCCCATACACTTAGGGGATCCAACATTACTTAGTTAATGCTGACATTAGTTGAAGCACTAGTAGTTGAAGTAATGATAGTAAAATCATAACCAGTTTTCCTAAGAAAAGTATTTCTTGAGAAATCTTGGTCTCCTTAGTTCTAAATCTGACACTTAAAGTATTTACAAAGACAAACTCAGTAGACAGATGAGTCTGAGTAAAATAATGTGCATTGCCCATAATTGGTTTTTTCCTCCCTGGTTTTCTTTTCAGACAGAAGCTTTATATTGTGCAATGCATTTATAGAAAATGGATTTCGATATGCTGGCCATCTGGCTGTTATGAAAAGCATGATAAATGGTGAATGTGGGCCAGCAAAAGGCTGCCTAAAAAGATACACTTCCAGTTGAGTGGGCCTGAGTTTGGAAAAGAACTCACATAGCTTAATTGGAGGGCTAGAAAGATCACAAGGAATTGGTGTATAATCCAGAAAATAAAATGAAGAAAGAGAGAATGTTTTTGCTTCCCTGGAATGGTTGAAAGGAAATAGATACACTCATTCTGAAAAGACAATGTATTTTTGATGTACCAAACATGATTTTCTAGCTTAGAGATTTTCTTTCTGAAACCAGCTGAGGCCTGTGGCCTTTGGCATTTATTGAAGGATGTCTTGTAGGTATAGAAACAGGAGCAGGAAAATGAGGGAAAGAAGAGTAACTACAATGTGAATCAGTAAATAAAATTAAGAAGAGCTATAAGTCTCTAAAACAATTTCTAAAGATTATTTACCCTTGACTCAATCTTATATGATAGTCGATTATATTTTATATAGGAATGCAGATCTGCTGCATGTGAAACTGAGTATCTTTCTGAAGTTTATCTCCTCAACTTCATTTTCTGGAAGGTGTTTGATAGAATGGAAATTATTTGAAGCGGTTTATATTTGTTGTGTCTGACAACAAAGGAAGTAAACATTAACAGGTACAACAGACAAATAAACTACTTCATTTGTTTTATTAACACTCTTTTGGATGAGAAAACACTAAAAAGATAATCTACCGTTAAAGAACCTGTGATCTGTCTTTATACTTTTCTGGCAAGGATATTAATCCTTTCAGAGAGTTACTTTCTCTATTTCATGTATGAGAAAACTGAAGAACAGAAGGGAAGTTTCCCTAAATTATCAGGGCTATTCCATAGAAAAGGCAGAACATAAATCACAATCCTCATGCTCCAAAAATCCTCAAAAGGAAATGTAGCCAGATTATTTTAAACAAAGCCCTTACATTTTTGTCAAATTTGATCTGTACAAAATCTGAATGTGGTGCTTATTAATGATAGTAGTTGGGGGAAAAAGACAAAGCAAACAGAAAGGATAAATTTGGTAAAAACATATTTATTTGAAAGAAAAAGAAATTTTAACATGAATTTGACTGTAAATTTATATTTCTTAAATAATTTTGTGATATTATTTTTCTGTGGTTTTAAAGTTTTTTTTATTAAAGCTTTTTATTTTCAAAACATATGCATAGATAATTTTAATATTCACCCTTGCAAAATGTTGTTACAAATTTTTTCCTCACTTCCTTTCCCCTTACCCCTCCCCTAGACAGCAAGTAATTCAATATATGTTAAACATGTGCAATTCTTTTATACGTTTCCACATTTATCATGCTGTACAAAAAAAATCAAATCAAAAAGGGAAAAAAAATGAGAAAGAAAACAAAATGCAAGAAAACTATAACCAAAAAATGAAAATATATATTGTGAACCATATTCAGTCATCATCGTCCACTTTCTGGATACAGATGGCTCTCTTCATCTCAAGACCATTCACCCACTCAAAGTGGTGGGCATCCACTCAGTTTCCAGTTTCTTGCCACTATAAAAAAGGGCTGCCACAAACATTTTTGCACATATGGGTTCTTGTCTCATTTTTATGATCTCTTTGGAATACAGGTCCATAGAGATACTGTTGGATCAAAGGGTATACATAGTTTGATAGGCTTTTGGTCATAATTCTATATTGCTCTTTAGCATGGTTGGATCAGTTCACAACTCCACCAACAATGCATTAATGTCCCAGTTTACCCACATTCCCTCCAATATTCATCATTATCTTTTCATGCACCTAAGCCAATCTGAGAGGTATAGAGTGGTATCTCGGAGTTCTCTTAATTTGCATTTCTCTGATCAATAGTGATTTAGAGCATTTTTAATATGAGTAAAATGGTTACATTTCTTCATCTGAAAATTGTCTGTTCGTTATCAATTGGAGAATGACATATTCTTATGTCAATTTTCTACATATTTCTAGAAATGAGGCCTTTATTAGAATGCTTAGATGTAAACATTTTTCCTAGTTTGCTGCTTACCTTCTAATCTTATCTTTTGTATTTTTGTCTTACCCAACGAGATTTCATTTTAAGATTGTGCTCTACATTTGATTAGAGAATAAAAATTATACTAGATATAGTTCTAGAAGAAATCCTTGAGAACTCATCCAAGTCCAGGATCCTAATTTTATTGATAAGGAAACTGATTTTCCAATACACAACTGAATATGTGAGGTAGAAGTAATTAATAAGTAGGTAATAGAGGCAGGTAGAATATGGTAAAGAGAAAGAGAGTTCACATATCTGCTTCAACACATATTATCTATGTGCCAATAGTTATCAACTTATTTTTTCTGTAAAAAAGGGATAATGATAGCACATAACTTCAGAGAACTATTATGAGAATAAAATAAGATAAAGTATATAGATACCTAAAAGTTATATTCAGGTCTCTATTGCTATGATTGTTATTGTCTTGTTCTTCTCAAACAGTTCAATGGAGTTTGGACAAAAAAGTTCTGGGGACAAAACATAACTGTACTTTTACTTAGTATTATAGGTGATTAGAATAACTTGTTCATAGTTGAATAAAAGTATTAGAATAAAAATTCATTTTATTGTAGGCTCATTGAAAAATAACTCAGAACTATTCCAGTGGTAGAAAGGATAACTGGGATAATATGTACATTATCCAGCTTTAAAGTGATTTTGAGTGCTTAAGTAAAGTCTCTATATTTGAAAGCCTTTAATTTCATGTGGCTTATATATTGCATTTTCCTGGCAAAGATATCACAGTAGTTTGCTATTTCCTTTTCCATCAAATTAATCAAATAGACATTAATTGATTTGCCCAAAGTCACACAGTTGGTAGTAAATGCTTGAGTTTGGATTTGAACTCAGGACTTCTGACTTCAGGTCCGTAACTCTTTCCAATGTGCTACTTAGCTGCCTCTGGATCAATGCATATTATTGTAATTATAAACGTATTTAAATTTTTTTGATTGCATTTAGATATAAATAAGATAAATTATAATTTTGCTATCATTGTTTCATATTTAATGTTCTACAGATATGCATAGGTGAATAAGTTAACTGCCTTCTGTAGTTCCATAAAAGCATTAGTATGTGATAGTCTGTAACTTCCTAAAAGCATCCTTGGTAAAACTCCAGTAACAGACTAGAAAATAAAAGTGATTTATATTTTTCACATGATTTTAGTCTTTCCTACTAGTTTTCTATTTTTTTAAAGCTTTGCATTCTATGTAATTTGAAGATTATTTGTTATGTTGTTAGCTCCAATCAATTGTGACCAATAGTTTGATCTATGATAATGATTTAGTCCCAAAACAATAATTTCTAGCAATGGCCTCTTTCTGAATTGCCATCATAAACTTCTCTGTTTACACAAACAAATCTTGATTGAGTTCATTTAGGTATCAACAATGGAGAGTCATTGTTCTTAGATATTGTATAACACATTTGGTTAAAATAAAAACTTCAAATGGTCTGTCAGTGTTATCAGCATTTAATAGATAGCTAGCTGATAAAATGGTGGTGCTCTTAAAAGCAATAATGGGAGAGGAGGCAGCTAGGTGGGACAGTGGATAGATTACAGGCTCTGGAGTCAGGAGTTCAAGTGTGTAGTCTCAGACATAGATTAGTTATGTGGCTCTGAGCCAGTCACTTAACTCTGATAGCTTCTCCCTTCCCTCAAAAAAAGAAAGAAGAAAAGAAATGAGAAAGTTAGGAGAAAGTTTTATTTATTTGTTTTTTATAAAGAAAAACTATGGATTTTGTTTTAGATATGTTATTTTTAAATGCCAATGATATATTCAGGTGGAAATGTTCAATGAGAAAGTTGGAAATGTAGAATTTGAGTTCTGGAGAGAAATGAAGACTGTCTCTAAAGATGTGGCAGTTATTTGCATAAAAATGCATACAGATGCGAACTGATGAATTCATCACCTAGTTGTGCTAATATGAGTAGCATCCTCTGAAAGTGGTTATAGTTCAGATCTGTAGGAAAGAACAATATTATAAGTAGTTCTTATCTGCTAAGAAAAATGTGATAGAACCCCCCCCCCCCATCTACTAAATAGCCCTGCTTTACCCTGTCTTTAACAAACTTCTAAGTGGCTGAGGCTATGATCACTGCTGGGTATTGTTTTCTTAGGACTCTGTGTTCTATTTATTTCCCTTAACCTGTAAACAAAACTGTTCATTTATTTTAAATTTTGTGAGCCTGTATGCTTGCAGGGGAAGTATTAGATGCAGATGTTCCCTGATTGAGCTTAAGCCATGAGTCAAAGGACCTCAGACGCTTAAGTCCTTGGTCTCTAAAGGGAATGATTGAGACAAGAAGTACATTTACAAGAATGGTATTGAGTTTATATCACATCTTTTCTAATTTCCCTTCTAATTCTCAAATCCATTGGTCATATTCTACAAAATCTCACAGCCATCCATCCATCCATCCATATAAGAGTATGTTTGAATATATATACATATAGCAAACATGTACTATATTTGTATATGTGTATACATATATGCATGCTTATTTATATTTATATCTCCTTAATATTTATTGAATTTCATTGAGTGCCTATTATGTACAAAGCACTGTGCTAAGTGTTGAAGATACAAATAATTTTTTAAAAAGACACACCTTGCCCTCAAAGAGCTTACAATCTAAGGAGAGAGAGGAAGGGAGACAAGTCAGA
Source organism: Sminthopsis crassicaudata (assembly GCF_048593235.1). Lineage (NCBI taxonomy): Eukaryota > Metazoa > Chordata > Mammalia > Dasyuromorphia > Dasyuridae > Sminthopsis > Sminthopsis crassicaudata. Next base: position 535,037,729 of record NC_133619.1, on the reverse strand, counting down.
AAAGCTGGGGTGAGGGGTTGGGGAGTGGAATGGGACACCAGGGGCATCTTTTTCCTTAGAACTAAAACCAGCAGAACAGCAGATGTAAAGTGAAATGGGCTGAGTTTCCATTTTCTGCCCTCTATAATGGAACTGCTGTATCCCACCTTTATTGCCTTTGGATTGTTCTCATCAACCCATTCTGCTGAGGGAACTCTTCACATGTGAGGTGTAGACATCTCCCTGCTGTTTGAAGTCTGTCTTTTTACCTGATTTAGATTCTCTACCAAGGTGGTTTTACCAGAGCATGGCACTTTTGTACTACAGTTTTTTAGAGACAGAGATTAGGTGTGGCTGTAGGTAGATAGCAAAGATGGGTGAGTAGCCCTGAAAAAAGCTTGGCAAGTCCTCATACCAGAGTTGCTAATCCTTCCTGAACACTATTAGAACACTTCCTGAACCCCATAGACCAAGATAACACACCCAAGATAAACTCATCATTTCTAAAGGAGTCACTATTGTGTTTGTTCAAGTCTTAATGGACATTACCTCCTTCAGCATCTGCTCTCCTCTTATTGGAGGGGTGAAGGGTAAAGTACCAAATTCCTCCCAATGCCTTCTAATATAGAAGGCAAAATTTGGACTCAGCCCCTTCCACTTCGCATTTGTTGATCTGCCCAGTTTTAACTCTAAGGAAAAAGATATCCCTGGATGTCATTTCCACTCCCCAACTCCTCACTCCAGCTTTCTTGACACTTTTTGTGCATTATCTCCCTCCCCCTCCCATTAGATTGTAGACTCTTTGACTTTTTTAAAAAGGATGTTTCAGTTATCTGCAAGTCTACAGAAATTACAAAATGTACTATGTATCTGTTCTTATCCTTTCTTTGGGACTTTAGTACCATCATTGAGAATCTGAGATGGTGACTGGGTCAAGTACAAAACAGCTGCATTCTGTAAACATCTTAAAGTAGCTCTCTTTTGGAATGGAACATCCACTATCAGTAATCCTGCTGGGGTTACTCTGGGGACTATTGCACATACTTTTAGCATGTTGGTTCTGGGTCATGAACTTGTTTGTTTTCCTTTCGCAGTAGCTGATGCAGTAAAAGAGTGGATGAGAGTATTGTTATTTGAATTTTCTTTTAAGGAGTGAGAGGAGGAACATGAAACTGGTGAAATCTTCATCTATCTTCTGAATTTAACTCCAAAGCTACTCTTGGGGGCTAATCATTAGATCGTAGGGCAACTAACAACAACTCCTTGATTAAAGAAAGACACTTTTATGAAGTAGTTATTTTTACAAGAAAAAGGGTTAGGATTGTGCACTTTAAGATTCTAATTATCTGGTGTTCAGCTGAGTGTAATTCACCCGCTGTGTATAACTAGAGGCACAACTTTATAAAAGCAGCCTGGCTATCAAAGAACAATGCAGACGTGTGACTGTTTACGGTAAGTCTGTCCCATGAAATATACAGAATGTGCATCTTGGTTCAATCAATCTAGTCCAAAGAATCTGAAATTTTGAATTTCCTGATATTTTAGGACTTGAGGTTTCTAGGTGAATGCTATTATGATAGTGTACATTTAGTAAACTTGCAAGAGGCCCCTGAAAGGAAGGGAACTGCAGTTAGGAAACTATAGTTTTATATAGCACAGACAAAAAGGTGTTTGGTACAGAGACTCTGCCTCAAAATCACTGTTTCTGTAACTGGGTCTCTTTTGGTATACAAATAAAATAGGAATTGTCAGCAGAGGTCTGGACACTGCTTTGAAAATCCCAGGGTCACCTCTACTGCTGTCTCTTTCCCCAATGTCTAAAAAGTAATTATCCATTTGTCCAATGACTTGAATAGGATTGATAACTTTTTAACTTTAAAGGAAAGAATGTGTCATCTGGGGGACAAAAGGTTTTGTAATTACCAGTGCTGAAAAATTACCCATGCATATATCTGGTAAATAAAAAGCTATAATAATAATAAAAAAAAAGTACTATTCAGATTCTTGGCTTGGAGAATTATTTTTTCCATCTTGTAAAAGTTGCTCAATTATGACATTACTTTTAAACCATTAAGGACTAGAAGATTCTTTGGGAATATGGGAACAAAGTGAGAGATTCCATTAAGGATTCATTAGGACATTTCACAATTGTGGGAAGTGACAACAAAGTTAGTATCTCTCCATTGCAATTTTTTTTTTCAAATCAAGAAAGGATAAAAGAAGTGATGGGAGAGTAATTTTATTCCCAGATGCAAGTAGGTGCCAGTCAAATATGCAGATGAATGGCAATAAAATTACTGAGCTCAATTTTTTTTTTCTCCTTTGTTTCACCTAACTGGGGTTTTGCTAGACTTAGAGCTAGAATAAAACTTAGAGGTCTTCTAATCCAAACTCATTGTTTTCTGAATCATTTGAGTATGCACTCAATTATTTTTTGTTCATTGGATTTTTTTCCCCATTTCACCAGTTTCATTTTTCAAGGAGTTGTTTTCTTTTTCCATTTTGCCAAGCCTATTTTTAAGGAGTAGATTTCTTCAGACAATTTCTGTGTTTCCTTTTCCAAAGCTCTCATTTCCTTTCTACATTTTTCTTCTAACTCTCTTTTAAGATTCTTTTTTGAATTCTTGCAAGAGAGCCTTTTGATTTGGAGAACAACTCATCTCATCCTTTGAAGCTTCATCTGGAGGCGGTTTACCTTTAGTGTCCTCAGGATTTGTGCTCTATTTTCCCCTGTATTTATAATAGCTATCTATGATCAGAGCTCTTTTTGCTTTTTTGCTCACTTTTAAAAGTTGAGGTCTGCTCCTAAGGCATAAGGAAGATTGTCCGGAGCATTCTGTACAGGATAACAGGGGACCAGTGCTGCTGACCTTCTTCCTGCTAGGTAGTTGTGGTCAAGACCCTCTTGTTATGCTAGGGTTCAAGGGCTCACTATTTGCCTTTTATAATTGCATTGTTGGTCTCACAGCTAGTCTGCTGATCCACTGACTTCTCAACCAGGATAAAGTAACAATACTACTATATTTTGACTAAGAGTCTACTGCTATATTCCCTGTATTTAGGGATTCTCCATCCCAAGCCTTCCTGCTTTGCATCTGCCCAGGATCTCCCTGCACTGGGGGCCCGCACTGGGCTGGGTCCCCCCATGCCCAATTGAGACAGACCTTTCCTGAAGTCCTTCCAGGATATCTTCTGCTGGAAAATTGTTATATTGCACATATTTGTGGCTTCTATACCCCAAAACCCGTTCAGAGGCTTGATCTGGTGTTGATTCTGAGGGAAGGCAGAAGAACTGAGGCAAAGTCCTGTAGACTCTCTAACATTTCACCCTCCTCAATTATGTTGTGAATGAATAAATAAGAATGAGGATGAGACTAAGAATAAGAATAAAAAGATCAAAATTAGTCCAAGTGAAATTATAGACAATTACTTATGAGGCTGCACATGATTCAGAGGCATTTTGAGTAAACATGTAACACTTCAGTGAAATTCCATTAGACATTTTACTCTTATGGCAAGCAAAATTCATAATCTTTAAAATGTGAGGTTAAAATTCAAGTCCAATCTTCAAATATTCAATCAAGAGGATATGATGATCGCTTTTAAATATTTGAAGGATTGTCATGAAAGAAAATTAGAATTCTGTTGGTTCTGGAGGGCAGAACCAGGACCAAGGGACAGAAATTTGTGCTAAAACCAGAAAGGGTTGATTTTATAAGTAGTAAGTACCTTGTTTTGAGGGATTTTCAAGTGAAAGCTGTATAAATTAGAAATTCTGTAGACAGGATCCACATTTTGGATGGGGGCTGAACTAAATGACCTTCCAACTCACCACTCTGATTTTATAATTATTTGTTTTTGTCAGCTTTTCTTTCTCCTTTAATTTAATTTGACAAAAGCCAAAACTGTAAAATCTCCTCATTGGTTTGTTTCTCCAACTTCCTGGATAAACATGCCAATCAGTTTGGAATCCTTCATTTATATCTTTCATTTGACTGGGAAACTAATGAGAATAAAGATAGCTCTCCTGTTTTTTCCCTCCTACTCAACTGTTTCTTTCTATCTGGAGAAGATTCCAAGACACACAGCCCAAATGAGGACAAATTTTTAATGCTCCATTTGTTGATTCTTGGTTGATCTCAATCTGTATAAGCCACAACAGTATTTTCTAGCTAGGTCTCTGTTTGCAACCGGGTTAAGAGACTTGATGTCCTAAGGCTCAGAGTTAGTAAGTGGCATTAAATTGTAGGTCATCCCTTGGAGATCTAAAAGCCCCAGTAAACTAACTCTTAGGGTTTTATTTTTTTTCTTTTGTTTTGTATTTTTTTTTCTAAAGAAACAGATTTAATTAAGATGTTTTATGCCCTCTTAAAACTTTTAAAGTGTAGGCATTTAAACATTGATAATATTTTAAACAATTCTATCTTTAGCAGTATATTCTGCTCCCAAATGGAATGACAGGTTTTCACTTATACCAAAATGCCTCTAAGTCATGAACAGCCTCATTAGCTGCCAGGCCTCACTTTGTCTCTGTAAATTAGTAAAATGCAAATGAGCCACGGTCTGTGAAAAATCTCCTCATTGATCTCTTCTCCTGGTTTTGCATCTTTGGATGCTGCAGGGCTCAGATACTTTTGCTCCTCACTGTCAGCCTCTGTGTCATTTATATGAGCTGACAGTATCTTTTATTAGAGCCACCTTTCCCATCCTACCCCCAACTCTATGAAGATAATACAGAGAAATACCTTTAATGCTTTGGGAATCACAAGTTATTTTTGACAATCAAGTGTTTTTAAATGTGGGGAAAAATAGATGGCTATCCTATTTATCCTAAATAGGTGATGGCAACCTAGCACCTGAGGCAATGGTTGGTGGCATTTCAAGCTGGCCCCAGAGTAAGGATATTACCAATCAACTTACCCTGCTATAACCAGGTTTCTGGGAAGCATCCAATGCCAGTTCAAAAATGAGTGATACTCTTCTTCTTCTTCTTTCCTTCTCCTCCTCCTCCTTCTCTTTGTCCTCCTTCTCTTCTTCCCCCTCACCTTCCTTTTCCTCTTCTTCTTCCTCCTCCTTCTTCATTTATTTGTTGTACCTTTTCGAAAACCCCATCTGGGGCTTTCTTGTCAAAAATATTAGAGTGGTTTGCTATTTCTCTCTCCAGCTCATTTTACACATCAGGAAATAGAGGCAAACAGGGTTAAGTGATTTGCCCAAGGTCACACAGCTAATAAGTGTCTGAGAACAGATCTGAACTCAGGTTCTCATAACTCTAGGATCAGCACTCTATCCACTGTCCCATCTAGTTGTCTTCTTAAGTATATAGTTCTTGAGTAGGATGTTTGCTTTCATGAGGTTTATAGTCTCAAAAAATGACATTAATACAGAATTTATTAGCTACTTCAACAGAGAATGACTCTATCCACTAAAATCCCTGCATTAATGAAATCCTAAGAATAGACTACTTCTCCTTCCTCCCCTACAAATTTCTATTATACCCATGTCATATCAAAACAAACAAACAAAACAACAAATACCATGTAAGGAGCCAAGTTTAAACCCATATTGCTACTTTTATAATTTTAGTGATTTTTAAACAATTTGGTTAACCTTTTGGATTCTTGCTTTCTTTATCAAAATTCCTTTGTATGAATTATAAGCTCCTTAAGAATAATAACCAAATATTATCCCTCTCGATAATGTATCCCCAAAATCTTTGATACTAAAGCATAAAACTTCACTAACTTTTGGGATATTATGTATATTCTTTACTTTATTTGTATGTTGTGCATGGTACCCTGCAGAAGGAACCCACACATTATTTATTGAATGAATAAGAGCTACTTCAACTATGTTTCTGTTTTCTTCTATTTTTTTGCCTCTTACCTGCCTACCAAGTGGGGATACTGTGAAGATGAATAGATGTACCACCACTGATTAATAATTAGTGGGCTCACAGAATGCATTGGATCCTTTTATCCTGATAGGTCCTTGGAGAAATGGCAAATGATCAAAATCCACTTCATGTAAATGTGATACTTTGAAAAAAAATCAATATAATTATTACCTTTAATGGAAAGAAAGGAAGAAATTATCCTTCAATGTCATAATTCCATGGGGTTTTCATTTTGTTCTCTTTGGTTTCTTGGAAAGATATAAAATTTGGAATATTATTATTTGGTTTATGACCCAAAAACATCAAAGAAAGAGGAAAAGAGTACAATAATCTTTATAATAGCTCTTTGTATAATTGCAAAGAATTTTTATCTATCAATTAGGAAATCTTGGGCAAATTATGATATGTGAACATATGGAAATACTATTTTTCCATAAGAAATGATGAATAAAATTATTGTAAAGAATCATGAGAAGGTTCATAAGAACTGATGTCAAACAAAGAGCAGAAATCAAGATAATCATCAATCCAATAACAACAGAATTGTAAAGATAATTTTGAAAGAATTAAGAACTCTGATAAATACAATGATCAACCATTAGTTCCAGAAGACAAATGATAAAACATGCAACCCATCTTCTAACAGAAAAGTAAAGAACTCAAGATGTAAAATATAATATACATTCTGCAATATGGCTAAACAAGCTCAAAAAAGCCTATAGACTAGTCAGGTTAACTGAGCTAAATGACCATACACTCAGTCAGGTCAAATTAGCTACTATAACAAAAAGACTATAAGTATAACTTGACTGACCTAAATGATATCTATTTCCTTGCTCAAAAAATAACTAAACTTTTTGAAAGACTGAGGAGGAATTTATTAATATTGACTCATTTGGACTCTAACTCTTAGATGAAAAGATATTTCTTTCTCGTGTCAATAACTTCTACATAGTAGATATTTAGTAAATATTTGATGAATTGAATAAAAACAAATGTAATCTTGTTTAGAGACACAATTCTAAGCAAAATTGTGAATTAGGAGAGCATTTATTTTTAGTGCTTTCGCTTTCCTTTCTTCCTTCCCCACTATCCTTCTAGCCTTGATTGTCTCCACTCCAAGCTTTTAAATACCAGTCTTGAGTTCTAGTTCCATCTTAACTAATCCCAAAATAATGTTACAGCTTAACATCTTTTATCTATATAAGGTAAATATCTCAATGTGGTTCAAAGGGAGGTATGAATAAATTTATCTGTTTTCTCTTCCCCTCCCTTCTTCATAGTGACTTTAATTCCTGACAGGAGAAGAAAGTGGTTAATAGAGAATGGCTATTCTTCCTTTAGAAAGAGGAGATCCTGAGATAGAATCATATTTATTTGTTTCCTTAAATACTATTAGTCTAGAGGAAGTGACTTTAAAGTTCAAACTAAATTTTTGATTACTATTCACTAATGGGGAAGGAAGGATCCAAGTTTTATATGTAAGATGATGTTCTTTTCACCACATACCAGTTCCACAGTGAATACACCTAGAAATGAAAAAAACAAAAAAAATAAAAACAAACAAAAAAAAAATCCAAAACTCTTTTAATGAACTTGATAACAAAATAGAAATCAAAGAAAGTATACTTATGAGAATATATGCCAGATTGGAGAAACTCTTTCAGTTTTTAACCAAGAGGAAAATTCCCTAAAATTTATATAGTACAGTAATATAGGAACATGATAGAAGCTGACAATTCCTCTCATGGAGACTTCTTCCCTGAGTCTTTCTCTCCCTTCATTGACTTGAAGAGAGAATGACATCACATCTTCTTTCCCAAAGCTGAAACAATTTAAATATCATGGAGCCATAGTTAGAATAACACAAGATTTAATTTCTTCTATGTTAAAAAAAGGATTTGGAATATGATATTCTGAAATGCAAAAGAGATACAATTAAAATCAAGAATAATTTGCCCATAAGAATTGAATATAATTTTTTTAGGTGGGAAATAGATTTTTAATAAAGTAGGAAACTTTCAAGCATTTCTGTTTAATAGAAAATTTGAAAGAAAAAATTTAAAAAGAGTTGAATAGAAAATTTTACTTTCAAATGTAACATTCAAGAAAAGGATAAAAAGAGATATGAAAGAGAATCATAAGGGACCTAATATGATTAAACTGTTTATATTCCCATATGGGAAGATGGTACAAGTAATTGCCAAGAACTTATTATTATTAAAGCAGTTATAAGGACTCTACATAGACAGAATGCATAACTCAATTGTGTTAGTATAATTTCCAAAAAATAGATGCATAAGATATCTTTCTTAGGGGCCATGCCTCAAAACCAAACCACTCAGGCTCTCATTGATTGACCTTCATGATTTATTTACAAGTTGTGCCGGGCGGGGGGGAAGAGTATAAACGCATAGTCTGTTGAGGTTATGGTAATAATAAATATTTAGTCTCAGTCATTGATAATATATATATATATATATATATGTATATATATATATAATTAATATTAATTATATAGCTTAATATCTAAATTTTATATATATATATATATATATATACATAACAGTTTAAATAACAGATTACACTGAGGCAAACAGAAGTTGGGTCACTTGCCCAGAGTCACATATCTAGTAAATCTCTGAAGCTAGATTTTAATTCAGATCTTCTTGCTGTAGGGAATCTTGACCTTGTGTCCTAGACTAGCCTATGAAAATTACTAACATAAGTATTTTCTAAAATCACTGATATAGGGATTTTTAGATTTGCAAAGGCCACAGGAGGAATGCTTTCCTGAGTAACTTATCTTAAGCCAGGAAACTACAGTGATGTCTTGATTATCTCTGTTTTCAGTAAGTCCTGTGACTAGACTACTATCTAAAAGATACAGTTTGCATTTCTATAGCAATCTTAACTTTGCTAACATAGCTTTTGAGCTAAAATTATGATATATAAGCTTTCTTCCCCCTGACCCTAATAGCCAACTAGTTACCTATGCCTGCCTGTTTTGGTGAAATAAAGCTTTGACTTAAAGAGAATCCTGTGTGTGTTCTCACTGACTTCTGAACCAAATGCTCTCCCACAGTACTGCTTCCAGATCCAGAATTCTATCTACTATGACACTTAATTGCATTTCTTTCTTTTAAACCATGAACCATGTAGTAAAGATCAGCATATACTAAAAAAGACAACTGGTGGAGATCAGAATGAAAAGTGTATCTTTGGAGGACAAAATTTCAATTTTGCCTTATAAACCAATATGGCCCCAGGTACTTTGCACAAAGTAAGTGTCCAATTAAGTGGGGTTCTACAGGGTTCTGTATGTCTTCAACTGTCTCATTAGCTTATTATGGCATTGCCATTCCTTTCAAATTAGTTTGAGACTTATAACAGCTCACTTTAGCAAATCACTTTGCAGTTTACAAATCATTTTGTTCACAGTGAGCCTGTGATGTAGGTATTTTTATCCTAGATTTAAAGAAAAGCAAATTAAGGCTCCAGGAGAATGTTGTTTGCCTGGAGTCACAAGAATATGAAATGAAAAACCTGGAACTCAAACACAAATCTTCTGATTTCAGGCCCAGTGTTCTCAGAGTCACTCTTTTGGATTAGGCAACAAAGACAAGTGTATCCTCTGTAAAGTCCACTATTAAAATGCTTACATTTTTCCAAGAATAGTGGAAAGATTCTAGTGATGGAGTGTCCAAGTAACAAAGTGAGAGGCACCAGTACCAAAGCCACCCACAAGTCTTTTGTGAAGAGTTTACGTAAGAAAACATTTAGGAGAGGCAAATGGCCTCTTTGGAACATAGCAATTTATTCTAGATGATTAAAACATATATATATATATATATATATATATATATATATATATATATATATATCTCCTTTACTTACTACATAATAGTTTTGTTGCTGTTGGTTTTACTGCAACAGAGTTAGAGTTAACAGAGAGTCAGTTTGGGAGTTGAAAAGATGTGTTCAAGCCCTGTCCCTGACAATACTAGTTATGCAATGCCAGACAGCCCTCTAAGAGTATAATTTTAAAATTAGTTGCTGATTTTCAATGATAGGAAGAATTTATGCATCTGGAGTTCTCTATAACTATAAAACCACTGGTATGGGGGGGGGAAGCTGCATCAGGAATAAGAGGTTAGAAGTAAAAAAGGAAATGGTGGGGAAAGAAAAATTGGTTTAAATATATATATATATATATATATATATATATATATATATATATATATATATATATATATATATATATATATATATATATATATATATATATATATATATATATATATATATATATATATATATATATATATATATATATATATATGTGTGTGTAAAGACTTTTGGGGAAATGAATTTGCATGCTCAACATAACCCTTCCAGTTCACTTTGGATTCTTACCTAAAAAAAAAGAAAAAGAAGGGAAAAAAAAGACCTCATCTAAACAGATCAAATCAGTGAAACATTTAATCCTGTACCTTTTCCCACCCACTTCAGAAGACAATTATTTGGTTTTTATGCAGTTTGGATGCTGTCAGAAGTCTTAATTGACTTTTAATTACATGCCAAACTTGTTCCAACTGTCACATGGCCCCTTAGGATTTAAAGCCCTCTTTTCATTCATTTCAGCTGCTCTCTACCAGAATAAGGTATGTAGAAATATGCATGCATAGCTAGCTCATGAGGGAGCCATCATGGTCACATGTTATTCAAGAATGTATTAGAGAAAAACAAAGGCTGTGGTTTTTAAGGTGTATCTAAGTCAACCTGTGTTTAGATTAATTTGGACTACATTCTGTTCAAAGCAGGTCCATTGTAATCACAATTCCCTCTGAGCACCTAGAGCAGGCAAGCAAAGGAACAGATTGGTGGATAATGTGAAATTGTAGACCCACTATTTATGCTCTATCTTTTCTATGTTGACACACATTTTTAGCCTTGGAATTTGTTCCATGCTTTTGAGCCTGTTCTCAATAATCCCAGTACTTTAAAGTTTTGCTAGCTATTCAGAAACCAAAGGAACCATTATCAGATATCAAATATCATCACTGAGCTTGATCCTTTACTCTCCAAACCACAGGGAGTGATCAAGCAGTATACCCACCTCATCTTTGAGTTCTCCACAGTCACTAGTGCAAGAATGGGCACAGAGGAGGAACTCAGTGAAGACCTGTTGAGTTGATTAATTATGGTTAGAAGAAAGAGCCTTCTCTGTATGCTGGATAACTATTGAACCTAGAAGTCTGGAAATGTAAAAGTAAACTATTGGGTTTATATAGGACACTCTCATATTCTCTCATGTATAGCAAGTGATTAGAAATTGGTAGAGAAATAGATAAGAAAAAGAAGGTGGACCAAAAATTCATAAATATATTCATTCAATGAATAAATATTTATTCATCTTTTACTTTGTGTATGATACTGTTAGGTAATAGTTATATATTATATATATAATATATAACTATTACCTAACAGTATCATACACACACACACACACACACACACACACACACACACACACACACATATATATATATATATATATATATATATATATATATATATATATATATATAAAATACCTTATTTACAAAGTTCTTTGTAAACTCAAAGGGTAGGTCCTCCAGGGGACAATTACAATGACAAGGTGTAGCCATACTCTTAAAACTATGATTCAAAACCCCCATTGTGGGCTTATTTTTCATAATCAGCCAACTATACAGTTAGCTCAGAGGAAGGGCATTTACTGATATGGACAGGCATCATCAATTGTTAATAAAATATCTCCACTTTCCAAAAATAAATATAGGGACATATATTTTAACACATTTAATATGTATTAGACTATCTGCCATCTAGGGGAGGGAGTAAGGAGAGGGAATAATTTGGAACAGAAGGCTTTATAAGGATCAGTGTTGAAAAATTACCCATGCATATATTTTGTAAATGAAAAGTTTTAATAAGAAAGAAAGAAAGAAAAAATGTTCCTTCTGTCAACTCTAAAAAAAGTTAAAAAAAATAAACACAGGGCATACTTTTCTACAAATACAGATAGTGAGAAGGGTGAGTACACCCACAAAGCACATTAATAAAAAAGCACAAACATAAGAAATGCATGTGGTCAAATCAACTCACTTCTGTTGCCACAAAGACCTAGGTACTTTTTTCTTTTTGAGATATCTATGGGTTACTTATTAGGCATGCATTTCTGTTGGGCAGCTCATTTCCTTTAACTTCTTTCTTGATTCAAGGTTCAATATCTTGATTGCATAGTCTTCATCCTCTCTAGTTTTGGGTTGATCTGACATCCAAGCCTACTACAATGCTGAATTTCCTGGCCTTTTCCATATGCAAATAAGTCACCATAATTTTCATTTCCTTTATAAACTGCATATTGACTACTCAAAAAGTATAATGACCCCATAAGGTACAAAAAGATCATTCCAAAGGCCAAAGAGACTTTATCACATGATGGTAAATGCTTATCTTCTTGTAACTGCATAAAAACCCTATGAATTAAAAGCAGATATCATTCTGTTCTTATTATAAATGATGAAATTGAGATTAAGAGAAATAAAGATCACCATATTGTCAGTCATAATTTGAACCCAAGTCTTACCAATGACTTCAAATCCAGCAGTGGTTGTACTATCTCATGCTGTCTTTTAGCTGAGAATATAGATGAGAAAAAGTCTGTCTTCATAAAACTTTCAGTCTAATACAATAGATGCTTTCAAATTCCTATAAGAATGGCATATGATATGAACTGATGTTAAGTGAAGTGACCAAAACTAAGAGAATATTGTACACAGCAACAACAAAATTATGTGATGATCAAATGTAATGGATTTGGCTCTTCTCAACAATGAGGTGATTCAAGACAATTCCTATAGACTTGTGAGAGAAAGTGTCATCCACATCCAAAAACAGAACTACAGAGACTGAATGCAGATCAAGCATAGTAGTTTCATCTTTTTTTTAACGTTGTTGTTGTTTGCTTGCTTGTTTTTTTCTTTTTTTTCTTTCTCGTGTTTTATTCACTTTTGATCTGATTTTTCTGGTGAAGCATGACAAATATGGAAATACTAGAAGAGTTGCTCTTGTTTAACTATATCAGATTGCTTGCTATCTTTGGGAGGGAAGAAGGGAGAAAAAGGGAAAAATTTTGGTACACCACATTTTGCAAAGGTGAATGTTGAAAATTATTTTTGCATGTATTTGGAAAAATAAAATGCTATTTAAAAAATAATGTTGTGATGTCATGTGAATATTAATGCACTATATAAATTCATAGACATGAGAAATACTTCCAGTTGGAGTGAACAGAAATGTTTTCAAGAATTTGGTATTGGAGTTGGACCTAGGGAGTATAGAGAAGACTTCAATTGATGAAAATGGTGTTGTAGGTGAGGGAGCTTAGATCTAAAAAGGGAATGACATAAGCAGAAGCAGGAAAGTACAACATGTTAATGGTTTAGTGCATAGGTCAATTTTGCTGTAGCAGAATATTTATCTGAGTACTAGGGATTACAGGAAGAATAGATTAGCATTGCTTTGTGAAGAGCTTTGAATGGTAGACTGATGCACCATTACATGCAGAAACAAAGCTGAATTTAGAGCCATAAAATGTGATTTCAAATCTTGGTTTTGCCACTTATTTAACTATATGATTAATGAGACTTTTTACTTTTCTAACCTGTTCCTGCATTTTTAAAAGAGGTATCTTGACATTTGCACTCTTATCTCAAAGGACTATTTTAAAGGTGAGGCCTTTAAAATAATGTTACTATGTAAATATTGTTGGAAATTGGTTTTTTATTGGTAGCAAAATAAGACTGACATTACTATCTCTACCAATGGATTTTTATTCTTGCTCTCAATATGCATGGCCATAACTGGAATTATGGAAATGGAATGCTTGTCTCATAGTAAACATATTTGCTTTCATCTTAAAGCAAATACATTGCCCTTTCTCACTCTCTATTCATCTTGTGACACCCATTGCAACCATGCCCTTTCCTAATGACTTAACATACCTTAGAGACCTTTTCCTATACCAGTTTCTCTTATTCTCTCACTCACTTGTGGTGAAGGTCAAAATATTCCTTGCCCCATATTGCCATATTCAGACTTTCAACTATAATCATTCAAGTAATCCCCACTCCTATTATTAGGTTTATTCAATACCTGAATTCTATTCCACTATCATCATTCCCCTCTTTATCTGCTGCCTACCCCCTCCTGAAGGAAAAGCTTTTCATCAGGAAAGTCACTTGGAAATTGATTTAACTTTGGTACTTACACATTAAATCCCTCAATAGACTCTTTCCTCTGACTGGAGGTCTACTGAATGTGAACCAAAAAGCTTACGTATATAAAGGTTTGGGAAATTGAGAGAACTCTTCATTTCCCATCTGCACTCTTTGGATTCTACTCTGCCATCACTTAACTTCCTTAAAAACCTTTTGTGTATTGTTTCCCCCTATTATATTGCTCCTTGAAAGCAATAGTTTTTCTTTTCTTATTTGTAGTCCAGCTCTATTTCCTCAGCAATATATTAGTAAGTGCTTAATAAATGTTTATTGTATTATGTAGTATTGTATTGTATTGTCATTCAAAGTTCTGGTATCTATTATCTACTGATTACATTTTCCTTCCTCAATCAGTACAGTTCCTCAATTAAAGTCTTGCCTTCCCATCCTCATATTAGAGGACTTCAATATCCATGTTGGTTCCTTCAAACATCCCACTCATTTCCCATGATAGATTCCTCTGCTGTACCTTACCTACACACAGAGCTAGTAAAATCCTTAATCTTGCCATTATCCATTAGTTTTCACTTAGATATTCATAAATTCTAAAATATTTCATTATCTGATCATAATATTTTATTTATGTTTCCCATTGCCTTACAACCTTTTACCTATTCTTCATTGTCACATTTTGCTGTGATCTCCAATCCTTCCACCCCACTGTCCTTTCCAAGCTATCACCCATACAATAGCTATCCTGTTCTCCCTTCCCTATTTAGTTCAACCAGTTCAACTTTGTACTATCCTGTAAACTTGTGTGCCTTGCCTCCAAAATCTATCAACAATAATTAGGCCCTGACAAATGTTAAACTTGGATCACCTTCACTATTTACTTCTTTCGCTCTTATTTATGTGCTATTAAATTTATATGGAGAAAATTGTTTAGTGGATTGTTGATCCAATAAAAATTTAAAACAAATAATTTCAAGTTAGCTCTCATTATATAGCAAAGTAATTCTTTTATACTTTACTACATGGCCTTTCTAAACCTTTCTGTCTCTCTCCAAACCTCCCATGCCCCCCCCCTTTCCCTTTTCTCTCATAGAGAACAATATTTCTTTGAAAAAAACAAAAACAAAACTGAAGTTGTTTTAGCTACTTTCTCCCTTTTTCTCATCTCATATCACTCATAAGTCTTTCCCTATTATTTCTTCCTTTCCCAAATCCCATTTCAGTTTATCTTTTTTGAACAGATAATCCCCCTATCAGCCTTAATCTCTCACTAATCTTCAGTCTTTCTTGTCAATTGGCCACATCCCTTCTGCCAAGGAACTGGCCTATATCTCCTCAAACAGACAAAACCATCTTACTTATTCAATCCATTCTTATTATCATCCTAACTTTCTTTTCCTCTCCATTTAGTAGCTAAACTACTTGAGAAATCTATAATTGGTGCTTCTACTTCCTCTATTTTTGCTCTTCTAAATTCTTTCAGTCTGGTTTCCAACCTCATCATATAATTAAAACTGTTCTCTCAAATTGCCAGTGATCTCTTCATTCCCAAGGCCTTTCTTAGCCTTTATCCTTTTTAACATCTCTGTGGCCGTTAACACTATTGATTACCCTCTTCTCCTTAGGTTTTCCTGACATTACATATTTGCTGGATTTTTATCTGCTGTGCCTGCTAACTGTGATTATATCTATTAAGGATCAGTCCTGGATCTCTATCCTATCTCACTTGGTGATCTTATCAATCCCTATGTATTCACTTATTATTCCCATGTAATGCTTACGGGATCTATTTTTCTGATTCCTAATCTGATTCCTAATCTTCAATTTCATTTCTCCATCTGCCTTTTGAACATCTTGATCTGGGGTATCCTTCCCCCTGACTCCCCTTTAGCTGGAATGCTTCTCTCTTCATTTCTCCCTTCTGACTTTCCTGGCTTTCTTTAAGTCCCACCCAAATTCTCCCTTCTGTAAGGCAGATTTTCCTTGTCCCCATCAATATTAATGACTTCTCTCTGAGATTATTTCCAATTTATCTGTACATTTGTGTACAGAGTTGTTTAAATGTTTCTCCCTATGAAATATGATCTCCTGGAGGAATAACATAGTTTTTTATTTTATTATTATTATTTTTTTTGGTATCTTTTGTTGTTAGCACAGCCCCTGATCCAGAGTAAATAACTAAGAAATACTTATTCACTTAGAAAGTAGTTAACAGAAATCGTTTTACTCTAAGTTGAAGGGTAAATTCAAGAAGTAACATTCAAAAAATTAGTCTCCTGAGTCCAACCTTTCTAAATGAGAATAGAAAGTCACATTGCCATAACAATTCAGTAAAAGACCAGAAGGTGGCAGCAGAGAGCAACAGAAGAGCTATTGTCAGTTGTGCTATTCTAGATGATCAGCAGAGGATGGCAATAGAGATTGGCTCAGCCATGGCAGCCACCATCTGCCGCCAACAGCCATCATTAGCAGAGGGCGTAGTGGAAAGACTGGTCCAACTGTGCAGTTCTGTCTTCCGGGACCCCAGCTAGGAATCTGATATCACCTGACGTCATCAAGCTATCCTATATGCTTAGGGTTGTATATAGGACTTCAATATGCCCCCATCCAGGACCATCTTTACCCCTTCCCCCTTCATCTCCTTTAATTTAATGCGTTAGATGGTAAGGTCCTTGAGGGCAGGCACTAGGGCTATTTTTCGACTTTTGTATCTAGTGCTTTTCACATACCTAATAGATCACGAATTAGGGGCTTAAAAAATGTTTATTGCCTGACCAGCTGAATAACCAGATGACATCTGTAGGGAAAACAAAGGCAGAACATAGCTGGGTCACCATCTTAGGCAAACCGATTTCCCTAGCTACATGTGAATCCTTCCCACTGATGATATGAAAACACATTTCTTCATGTACGGAGTAAATTTTCCTTGTAATTTTTCTTTAGTGAGATGTCTTTTGTTTTGAACTAAAATGATTTTTCTGGCCAAAGAAAATTTGGGAAGGATTAATGAATTATAGAGATTGACTCAGATGTAGTTTGAACTTAAGTGTGGGAGAGGTAAGTACATTTAGAAGTAAGAGATGTTTTAAAGTGGAGGAGAAGTTGGATATGATCCAAGTAGTCTTTTAGGTAACTTACTGTGTCATGTAGGATAGATTGGACCAGATCAGAGACTCGAGGTCACAAGAAAATTCTGTAATGAAAGTGAGATGATAAGAATGGATGGCAAACAAAATAGAAGGAAAGAGATGACGTTTATATAGCTCATGAAGGAAAAAACACACAGGACATGATGGCTGTTTTGTTGCAGGAGGTCAGTCTGTTTGAGGATTACCCCCAGAAGTTCAGAATGCTCAGAATACTTTTGGTCAAAACAATACAAAGAATCATACAAGTAAATTCTTATTCCAGTAAATCTCATTCCGGAAAGTTCTGTATAACAAAGCCATTTCCATGTCCTAGCAGACATTTCCACAGTAACGATGCTTTGGGGATCTGACTACAACAGTTTCTACACTGAACAACAAATGCTTCCTCTGGTCCCTGTCAACTTAACAGTCACATTTGAACTAGAATCCCTGACTGCTATTTGTAACTGGGATGTGAATCAAACCAAACAGTGGACCCCAGAAGGGAAAAACTGCAGATATTGTTTCAACTAAATTCAACCCCATTTATACTAATTCAGTGCAATGGACAAACGCACACACACACACACACACACACACACACACAAACATTAGTTAAATAATTGGTGCATATATATGAAGTTTTATATGATGTATGCCTAAAGGCATATATATATATTATATAGGCACCCACACATATATAATGGTCTATATGTTATTCATATATATACATGCATATATGTATGTTTACACACACATACATATATACCTCTGTTAATATAATTTACATCATGTTTATACAGATAATCTGTAAATATATATATATATGTGTGTGTGTGTGTGTATAGATAGGTAAATGTATAATTTAAATACATGATTGTGATAAATAATTCTATCAGAAAGAACCTATTATCACTATTATGTAGTCCTAGGTGAGAAACTGAAGAATAGCTCATGCTTCCTAGGGTTTTCCTCACAACTCTATGGGGTAGGTAATGAAAATATTTTTGGCCCAATTTTGTAGATGAGAAAACATTAAAAGAATTTTCACAATTCACTAAATTAATAATTGTGAATCCATGTCTTCTTATTCTAGTTTCTGTGTTCTTGTTACCATGCTATATTGTTTTAAAACACCACTTACAACTTAACTAAAGATTTTTACAACTAAAAATCCAAAAGTATTAATTTTCTTATCTGCCATGGGGTAGCTTTCCACAAGATTGTAAGTAGTAGTCATCTTACTTGTAAGAATTGAGAAAAGGTTTCCATAAAGAATTCTTATCCAAAAAACAAAGACAAAACAAAACAAAATGAAACAAAAAACAAAATTCCTTCCGCAGTTTTGGGCACTTGAAATTTCTTGAACAAAGATCAAAGAAGTATTTTGATTTTTGAAAATCCAAAGCTAAAAAAAATTCCACACATTGAGATAAAGCTGAAATTATAAATATTCCTGAGTTTTGCTTGTGTTTTGATAATTTGGTAATTTTATTAATGTGGACAATCCGTCCCCAAAAATGCAGATCACATTCCATTCCTGTATCATACTTTTCTATGTCCCTTTTGATAAATAGTTCATTGAGGATTCAATCAACCCATTGGAGGAGGCTTTTTTGAAAATTATTTTCATGGATCAGGGATGCCAATGACATTTGACCTATTGATCTCTTATTCTTGCTTTCACTATATGAACAAGTGGCCTTTTTTTTTTTTAAACATATGTCCATGATGAAATCTTTGTAAGACATTTCTAGTATGTAGTCATCATGGATAATAATACCAGTATTCTTTTACCCATAAGCTTCTTTTCATTGCCTTTCAGATAATTGTGTTGAATGAGGTTATCAAAGGAGAGATTGAAAAAAGAGAAGAAATAAGGGTCAACAACAGAGCCTTGTAACATACCCACAACTAAAGGGTGGGATACAGATGATAACTCAGGGGGCAGCTAAATGACGCAGCAAAAAGAATACCAGTCTAGTAGTCAGGGGGATCTGAGTGTAAATCTAGCCTCAGACACTTAGCACTTACTAGCTATGTGACCCTGGATAAGTCACTTAACCACAATTGCCTCTCAAAAACAAAAATCAAACAAAAACAAAAAACAAGCCCTTCCTCCCTAGAACAACAACAACAACAAAGATGATATCTCAGCAAAAAAGACTAAACCAGAGCAGTTACTCATTGAATCCTGAGCCATTGGCAATCATTTTGACTTTTATCTTGCCACTGAATTCTAATGGTTCTGGAGAAAAAAGCTACACTGTTGATTTTGCAGAGCTTTGCCTCATTTAAACCCAATTCACTTGTGATCACTGGTTCTCTGAGAATGAAGGATGAACAACAATAACACCTGATTCTTCATTTTTCTTATCTGGAAAATAGGTATGTATGGGGGAAAGGTAGCCATGTTAGGGCTTGCGCCACTTACCCAATGGGCAGATGTGTGGCACAGTGGATGGAGCACTGCGCCTGTAGTCAGAAGAACTCCTCTTCCTGAGTTCAAATCTAGCCTCAGACATTTACCCGCTCTTGAGCAAGTCAATTAACTCAATTTGATTCAGTTGCCTCATATATCAAAAGAGTTAGATAAAGAGATGACAAACCTGGCATCTTTGTCAAGAAAACCAATTAGATCACAATAAATAAATATCTATAAGAATATATATATGTATATACATATATATATATGTGTGTGTGTGTGTGTGTGTGTGTGTGTGTGTATAGATAGATAGATATGTAGATAGATAGATAATTAGATGATACCTGCATAGCATCATTGAAGGGAGAGATCATTGTAGACCAGTGTGATCAAGGAAGGTTTCTGAAGAAAGATAAGACCTGAGCTGAGCCTTGAAGATTGGAGGAAGTTAGATAAGTAGAAGAAAAGACATTCCAGACAATATGATGAACATAAACAATAATATGTTGGCAACTAGGTGGCTTGAAATCAGGAAGACACAAATTCAAATCTTGCCTCAGACACCAATTGTTTGTCTCATTTTCCCCAATTGTTTTTGTCGTTCAGTCATGTCAACTCTTTGTGACTCCATTTAGAGTTTTCTTGGCAAAGATCCTGGAGTAGTTTGCAATTTTCTTCTCCACCTCATTTTACAGGTAAGGAAATTTAGGTAAACAGGGTTAAGTGTCTTGCTCAGGATCACACAGCTAGTAAGTGTCAGAGGCGGGATTAAACTCATGGAAGAGAGTCTTCCAGATAACAGTCCCTGTACTCTATCCACTGAGCTACCTAGCTGCTCCTACTTTACTGTGAAAAGGAGATAATAATGTCTCCATCTCAGGATTGTTGTAATTGTGTGTGTGCTGAGAGATAGAGACAGAGATAAAGACACATACAAAGAAACACAGAGAAAGAAAGAGACAGAGAAAAGACATGACACAGAGACACAGAGATAGAGACAGAGAGAGACACAGAGACAGAGACATATAGGCAAACACAAAGAGATTATATTTGCAGAGTGCTTAGTACAGTTCTTAGTACATAATAGGCATTGTATATGCTAAGTATTATTGATATTGTTTATGAATCAGTAATTAGTCCAGTTTGCCTATTCCATTTTGTCTTTTTCCCCTCCTCTTTATTTTTTATTTCTCCTTTCCTGCTTTTCCTTGTGTTCTTCAACTTTTTTTATTTTTCCCATCCCTATTCCTTTTCATTTATTTACATTTTTACTCTATCCCCTTCCTTCTCTTTTCATTATCTAACATTCTCTTCTTACTAACCTCTGAAATAGCAACCTTTTTTCCCCTTTCCCCCTTCCTATTTTAGTATAAAATCAACATTGTCACTGTTATTGTAAAGAGTTGATCAGCTTACTCCTCTTTGTATTTATTCATCATTCCTATAATTCTCTACACCAAAATACCAGTCCCTGGCTACCCATACATGCTGTCTTCCTTGGAATATAAACTCCTTGACTTATGTCAGAGCCTGACATATAGTAAGCCTTTAATAAATGTTTTTTCATTTATTCACTGATTGTCATGGTTGTCATTAATCATATCCTCATCTCTCTAATCTTTCTACTATTACAACAACAATTATTTTGATAATAAAGCTGATTTTCTATAACATGTTGATGTTGATTTAATACTATCCTAACAATATAAACTGGTAGCAGGAACTGTCTCACATTTATTGTTGTTTGTCCTTTGTTCTCCAAGAGGATCATGAATTAGGAAGGTGATGCCATGACATGCACATGACCTGGAATTAAGTGAGGGAGGGCTGGGCCAGGTCACTTACCTCACTTTCCCCTCCAGAGCCATCTAGGTCCAGTGACAAGATAAAGATCAAGATCACTGGAGATGGCCTGGATGAAATGGCAGACTTTGGCCTTTTTAAACTAAGGCTTTTTAAGGGGTTGTCAGCAGGTTTGTATTTGCAGCCAATTATAGCAACTTTAAATGATTTATGGAGTAGCTAGTAGAGACAGCTGTCTGAAGTACACAGTACAAATTTTATTTTCTGAGGAAACTGAGGCTT
Source organism: Sminthopsis crassicaudata (assembly GCF_048593235.1). Taxonomy (NCBI): domain Eukaryota; kingdom Metazoa; phylum Chordata; class Mammalia; order Dasyuromorphia; family Dasyuridae; genus Sminthopsis; species Sminthopsis crassicaudata. The sequence continues at coordinate 535,015,937 of NC_133619.1, read as the reverse complement.
AGTGAAATAAAAGATTTGCCAAGATAAGAGTCAAGTAACATTTACTTAACTATGATCTAAAGAGACATAATGTATAACTTTTTTTGTTTTGTTTTTGCAAAGCAATTGGGATTAGGTAACTTGCCCAGGATCACACAGCTAGTAAGTGTTAAGTGTTTAAGGCAGGATTTGGACTCAGGTCCTGATTTCAGGACCAATGCTCTATCAACTATGCTTTTTAGCTTTAGTTTCTTTAGATCTGGGAGTGTATATACTATATATTCCAGAGCAGCTACTTGAGACTTGGTACTTATGTTTCCAGTGTCACTATCTTTTTTTTACTTTTTCTTAATCCAATTTATTTTATTTTCAAATCTAAATTCTTTCTCTCTCTTTCCCTCCACCCCATCCTTCACCTTATGAAAAAGCAAGAATAAAACCCAACTCAAGTATGTACAGTTTTCCCTAAACTTTGTATTAGTCATGACCAAAAAAAAAGAAAGAAAAGAAAAACATGCTACAGCTTAAACTTTGAGTCTCTCAGTTCTATCAGTTCCTTCTCTGAAGGTGGATAGCATGTTGATAATGAGTTCTTTGAAATTGTTCATTATGTTAATCAGAATTGATAAGTCTTTTAAGGCTGATTAACTTTATAATATTGTTCTTCTATAAATTGTTCTCCTTAGTCTACTTACTTTTTTTTGCAGAAGTTTATACAATTTTCCAACATTTCTCTGAAATGATCCCTTTCATCATTTCTTAGAGCACAATGATATCATATCACAATTACATACCATAGCTTCTTCAGTCATTCCCCACATGATGGGTATCCTTTTAGTTTTTAATTCTTTACCATCATAAAAAAGAATTATCATAAGCATTTTTGTACATTTGGATTTGTTTCCTTTTTATAAATCTATTTGGGGTATAGATTTACTAATGGTATTGTGGGATCAAAGGGCATGCACACCTTAATAGCTTTTTGAGAGTAGTTTCAAAGTATTTTTTTTGAATGATTGACTATTCAATTCTACTAATTGTGCACTAGTGGGCTTGTTTTCCCTCAGCTCTTCCAGCATTTGGTATTTTCCTTTTTTGTCATCTTAACCATTCTGAAAGGTGGAAGGTAGCACTTCAGAGTTGTTTTAAGTTTGCATTTCTCTAATTATTAGTGATTTAGAACATTTTTTCTTATAGCTATTGATAGTTTTTCCTATGAAAACTGCCTCATATATTTATCTTTAGACATTGTTAGACTATCAATTGGAGAATAGTTCTTTTTCTTATAAAATTGACTCAGTTTCCTATATGTCTTAGAAATCATACCTTTATCAAATTTATAAATTTGCTGCAGAGTTTTTTCCCAGTTTCTTGTTTTTCTTCTAATTTTACCCAGATTGATTTTATTTATTACTGTCTTAATTAGATACTTCAGTACAGAAATTATAATATAGCCTGCATTTTTTATACAAATAAAAGCATTTATTTTGGTTTGACCTATGGTTTCTTTGAGGCAAGTCTCTCTTGATGTCTAAAATCATTCTAATAAATAGTACAAAATGTCCTCTAGAATATATATAATCTCAGAGTTAAATGGAAGAGGGGTATAAAATGTATACATGAATTAAATACTCATGCTTTGAGATCTAGATAGAATCTGCACTTAAATCTAGGTTCTCTTGCTTCTAAAAACATTTCTTTTTCTATTACTCCATGTTGTTTTTTAAAGTGCTTATTACAATGTTCAAAATTGAATTCATTATGTTAGGTTACTTTGCCTTTTTCTAACTCCTTCTCAAAACATAATATAATAATTTGGACATGAGAGTTAAATGGCCTGGATTCTACATAGCCATTAAGTAACTGGGTGACTGCTCATTCTCTCTGCATCAATTTCTCCATCTTTAAATTTAAATGATTGGACAAGTATTAACAGTCATTCAATAAGCATTTGTTAAGTATTTATTGTGTTCTAGGTACTGGTGATACAAACAGAAGCAAAAACAAAAAATGAGGGGCTTTGACATTCTCCTGGGGGAAGATAACATATAAAAAGGAAATGAAAAGAATGATGGGACTTATCTATATGGAGATTTTGTCACCAGAGAGTCAGATACAGAACCAGGAGAAGCATAAAGATTGCCTGGCTTAATCCTTTCCCAAAATAGAGGTTCTGGAATTTCCAAGGTGAGAAAGCAGTTAAGCCAGCTGAGGCATGGTGGCAAAGTATAAAGAGTAAAATGCAGACAGTACTATAGTGGATGCCAGAGGCACAAACACAGGTCAGTATTCAGATTAGTCTGTAATTTAGAGTAATTTGACTATTCATATATCCTTAAACACCTGAAAATAATTAACTCTTTACATTAACAAATAGTGTATGCATATAAACAGAAAGCACATTTTACATTTTTTTCAGATCCATTTGTTATATTTTAATCTTATTTTATTTTTGGCAACAATATAGGTAAGGGGCAAATCTCATGAATTATAATTACACATGCAATTCATCAAATTGTAAATTTATTGAAATACTAGTCCTAGGCAAAATTTTGTATTAGTTTTTCACTTATATCTTTCACCTCCCTTCAACTTTTTTCTTCTTTTCAGAACCCTTCCTACTTCCACTCATTCACCCCAGAGACAAGGGTTGCCCTTCCTGTTGCCTTCCCCACTCCAAGTTCCATGATGCTTTTCTTGTTTCTCTTTTTCACCAATAACCCAGGGCTGTTGTAGCCCTGTGTTGGCTGGACAATAACAAGGATCTGATGTCACTAACACCTAAATGACAATCTGTTTACTGTTCCACATCCTAATAATATTTATATATTTAAAAGAATCCCAGGGAGAGGAAGTGTCCAAGAGGATGGACTTTTATATGCTATGTCTCCCCATAGTTGAAAGATCTCTTTTCCCAATCTTCTTGACTTTCTATTCCCTAATGAGACCTGCCACAAACAATGACCTATAATGGGTATTATTGCCCTGGTGTTCCTGTGACGTGGTCTAGATCACTCTGCTAGATACCACAATGAAAATGAGCCTAACTGTTCAAACTTATTTTCCTGATCAACTAAAAACAATGCTAAATCAAATACAGAGTTCTTCACTCTCAAAAAATAAAATCACATTTGTATAAATCTCTTCCCTTCATCAACTATAAAGTAAAATGGATACCCCTCATTTTTTATTTGTGGTTGTAACAAAGAAAATGTTTCCTGGATCTTAGTTCTTTTTTCTTTAAAAATTTGAGCCCTTTGAGATCATTTCCATTTTTCGACTTATAAATTCAGATGAGTATCTAGTTGCTGTCCTTATCTGGATAATCTCTTGTTATTTAAGAAAACAATTCATCAGTTAGTTTGAACTGGGATCCAAGCCTTAGTACCTGTTAGATATTGTATAGCACTATTGAAGGGGAACAGAATCTGAACATGACATTATTCTACAAATGAAACATGCTATTCCTCCAAACTGATATTTGATTCACAGTGTGAGTCCCTGGCTGGCACTGCAGATGGGGAGAGGAGATAATAGAGCTGAGCTGAACTGTACCTGATTTTTCACAGCTCCACTGATTTGCCATCAGGCAGCAATTATCCTTCAATCTCCTCACTTCTCCCCACTTCAGAAATACTAATCTCCTCTTCCTGAAAGGCCTAGGTAAACTTCTTATAGCATGCAGTTAAGAAAACATTATAACATATAGAAAGATGTAGGAGCTTAGACGAGGAAGGTGTCCTCCTCTTAGCTTCCCTCTTCCATTCTTTTTTCATTTGAAAATTCATTAAAAAGGCTGATCTTTGCACCTTTTCATCATTTGCTTCTGCAAACTGAGAAGGTGATATTTAACAATGCACTACACTGTCAGTTCTGGCATGTTGACCTTGGAGACAAATCTCAATCAAATCCTGCTTGTGATTCTCACTGACTATATGACCACTGTAAAGTTTCTGCATCTTTCAGTTTATATTTTTTCTCACAGGGACATGAAGTTCTAATGAGATAATATATGCAAAACACTTTGAAAAATTTACAGCAATGTATAAATGTCAGTTATTATTGCTATTATTATGACAAAGTCCCATTGCCACAAAAACAATATGGAAGTCAGTATATCTTCTCTACCACTGAGGAAACATGTTTAGAATGAAGAGGCAAATATAAACTTGATGTTAGGAAAAAAAAAACAATAAACATTTATAGCTATTCAAAAGTAGAAAGTGACTGATGATCTAGAATGTGAAATAATGATTTCCCTCTCATTAAAGTATTTAAAGCAAAAACTGGAAAAACACTTATTGGGTATATCAATACCTCCCTATTGCTTTTAGGATGAATTGTCAGCTCTGAAGTTAAAGCTCTTTACAACATGATTCCAGTAGTATTTAATTTTATTCCCTTTCACAGACACTTTGGTATCATAGATGGTTTGCTAAAATGTTCTAATACTGAATCTTCAAATTTCTATCTCCAGGTTTTTCTAAAGTTGGTTCCCTGTATCTGGAATGCTCTTCCTCCTTTTCTCACCTTAGAATGCCTCATTTCCTTCAAAGCATGGACCAAAGGCCACTCCTACATGAGGTTTTTTCTAATCTGATAGAGGCAGCCTAGTTATTGTTATTTTCTTTTTTGACAAAAGGTAGATTTATTTAGGAGAAGATGTCACAGACAGAATGAAGGGTACACTAGACAACACATCCTTCATTTTCTTTTTTTCCCTCTGAAGCAATTGGGGTTAAGGATCACACAACTAGGAAGTGTTAAGTGTCTGATTTGACTCAGGTCCTCCTGACTTCAGGGCTGGTGCTCCATCCACTGTACCACCTAGCTGCCCTAACACATACTTCATTTTCAAAAAATACCAAAGTCATCCTGGGATGACATTTTCTGCATGAATTGGATTTGAGTGAGATAGAGTTGCACAAAATAATCAGCCTCACTCTTTCTTCCAGTCAGCAAAATCCAGTGACAAGACAAAAGTCAAGACAACAAGCAATGTCCTGGGATGTAGTGTATGACCTTGGACTTGAACGTTTGCCTGAGTGCTAAGTGGTCCATGGTACCTGCTTCAGCTGCCTTCCTGGCTATTACAACAAATTATTCACATCCACTCATCTCACTGGGGAAAGTCTTCCTATGATTAGGGTAGACATTTCCCTAATTCAGTGATGGGTTTGAGGCCTCACCACCAGGTCACCAGAGTGGCCTTAGAGTCAGAGGATGAGAAAATCCAATAAATATCTCTGCTGAGTAATAGTTACCCAGTATCAATTGGCTTTTACCTTCTACAACCATCTGAACCCATTCTCCTTCAGGAGGAGAAATTCAGAACAACACCTGAACTTGAGCCTTCGGCTTCTGGGAAATGCATGATAATCTGCAGCCTCCTGGCTAGCGATTTTTTTTCCTCTTCTAATCCCTTTGAATTTATTCAATTTATTTTTACCTGAAGGCTAGCTAGGTGAAAACTCCCTTCCTCTCCTATCACACTGTCCATTCTCATTCCTATCTTTACCTCTGGGTCTCTATCTAGCTACGCTGTCCCCTTTCATTTTATTCTCTGAGAGTAGCTCCCTCCAGAAAACACTACAACGTTTTTTCCAGTGGTGAGTGCACTTTTTCTCTCCCCACTCCATATTCTCTCTCCAAACCTCCATGCTCTGAATCAGGAGGAATACATATATTCTTTCATCCCTTTTGTAGTCCCTTTACCAAACAACATTTCTCCTTTTGAAATTCATTCTATCCAGACATATAATAATCATTGTCATCATCATTAACATTTATATAGCACCTACTATCTGCTAGACACTGGACTAAGTGCCTATAAATTTTATAAATATTTATATTTATTTATAAATATTATCTCATTTGATACTCATACTAATTCTGGAAGATGCCATTCATATCCCTATTTTACAAATGAAGAAACTGAGACAAATAGGTTAAATGGCTTGCTACAGCTAGTGAATGTCTGAGAATGGATTTGAATTCAAGCATTCCTGACTCTAGGGCCAGCAGTCCATCCATTGCATTGCCTCTGTATTCGGATCCTGAGGACATTTATCTATTGAATCCCAGGTGATTCACTTTTTTTTTTTTCCTTAAGTAACTTAATATCTGGATTACAGGATTTTTTCCCTATCCCAATCTCTGCTATTATACTTGAGAATTTTGTCATTCCCAGCCTCCCTTCCCCATCCCTATTCTCTGGCTTCCTAATTTATCATCCTCCTCAATTTCATTGATTTATACTTTCATTGTAATTTAGATACATATAAGAATTTTCTAATCTTAATCTCACTCTCACTCATAGTTATCTCACTTTATTCAGAATTCTAAAATTATTCTGTGTCCACACGCCTAGCCTTCTATTTTTCCCTATGTCTTACTTCCCCTAAAACTGTCCTTTGTCCTCAACCCAAACTCCCATCCTCTATCTCATTTTGCTTTCTCAGTCCATTATCCCTATTCTGAGTTCACTTTCCTCTTTTTAATCTTGACCCTTTACTTAACTCTTTTCTTGAATCTCTTACCCACTTGCCTTTTTACTTCTCCTTTTCTAAGCCTCAAGTCTGAATTTTCCCCACAATCTGCCTTTTTACTCTTAATCAAGGGCTGGTGGAAGAAGACGCCTGATTGTGCTGATCGCTGCAGATTTGGTATTTAATTCCACTGGGACTTCACTGCTATGAGCCAGTCCTTTTATTCTTCCTTAATAGATTCTGTAACACTCCTCACAGCTTTGTTCTAAACACTGTCTTCAAGATACCCTTGTTCTATCCATCTTAGCAAATGATTCTCTTTTTTTCTACTTTGCTGAGAGAATTGAAGCATTTGTATTGAAGTTCTCTCTTTACCAAGAAGAATGCTTTGCACAAGATCATAGATCTATAGATATTAAGAGCTTTGGATTCCCATCTAGGTCGATTCCTTCATTTTAAAAATGGAGAAACTGAGTCTTATGGAGGTTGTTCTCATGTAGTCAGCATCACAGGCAGGATTTGAGTACAAGTTCTCAGACTTCAGGGCCGGGGGTCTTTTCATATACCATACTGCCTCTAAGAATATACAAACACCATCTTCTTGGGCATTCAGACTAAATTGCAGATTCATCTTTGATCTTTTCTCTCCCCCACATCCCTGATATCCAGTTAATTACTAAATCCGGTCAACTTTATCTCCACAACAGCTCTTCAGTTAGAACCTTAATATCTTGGGTTTGATCTTTAAACATTTACTGGCTGTGTTACTCTGGCCAAGTCACTTAATTTTTTTGTTCCTCAGTATCCTCATCACCATTATGAGGGAATTGGATTCAGAGATCTCTAAAATTCTTTTGATCCCTAAAACTATGATATTATGTTCCTACTCTTCATGAATAGATCTACCATCTTAGTTCAAGCCTGGTTCCTATGGCCATGAAGGCATCTGGAACAGGTCCTGTGGCGTGATTAGAGATTGGTCAGATACCAGCCACCAAGATCATCCATTGAATCCCAGGCTATAACTAGTTGTCTCAGTCTTCATCTTGCCACTGGTTTTTTATGGCTTCTGGAAGAAGGTAGGACTTTGAGCAACTCTGTTTCACTTAAATCCAATTCATTCATGAATCAAGATATCTCTCTGTGACATCTATTAGTCTTCAATAAATGAAAGACAAACATCCTCCCATATCCCCATGCCACCACTATCATTTCATCTTCTGTCATTCCTTTGTTCAGAACTTTCAGAGTTGATTTCTTGTTTATAGAATAAAATACAAACTTCTCCCCCTGGTAGTCTGATTCCAATCTACCTTTCCAGTCCTATTTCATTGCTTTATTGTTCAGTCACTTCGGTTGTAAATCACTCTTTTTAACCTTATTTGGCTATTTTTGTTTTGTTTTGTTTTATTGTTTTTGGGCAAAGGTATTAATGTGATTTGCCCTTTGAAACTAAGGCAACAGGGTCAAGTGACTTGCCCAGGAAGTGTGTAAGGCTGAATTTGAACTCAGGTTTTCCTGACTCCAGGCCTGGTACTTTAACCACTGAGTCACTTACTATACATTTTCACTCTTCCTACTTTGTCTTTTGTGTTTTTTTGTATTCCTAGCACTTAGCCTGACACATAGTAGGTTCTGAATAAATATTCATTACAACCAAATTGAAACCAATCTTTTTTTTTTTTTTGATTTTTCAATTTTTGCCTCATTTCTAAAAAGGATTACATTTTTATCTAGAAGGAATAAAATTTTAAGTGACTAGAAACCCAAATTCAATATTAATACTAAGTACAATTTGTGATAAGTACTTTTAAAAATTTCCTTAAAAGTGCTTTAAAAATTTCTTTGAAAATATTGTTAATATTTTATTAATGGTTTTTGTTCTCTATCACTACTATTTCCCAATAGTACTGCCCATGATTATTATATAACCTATATTCATATCTCCTTGTAAATAGGCAGTATTTCATTCTTTCTATATGAATCCATGATGTCTATCACAGTGTCTGGCACATAATAGGTGCTTAATAAATGCTCATTGATTGATTAATGACAAAGGCAAACAAATAATAAAGCAAACTAAACTAACACCACATCTATCTATATAAGGTTTTGTGTCTCATAGTTCATTGTTTTTGAATGAGAATTGAGAAGGAAGCCCGTTTTATCACTATTCCCATGACTATTCCCTAATTTTCATCTGCTATCTTCTAGTTGCACAAGCAGATTATCCCTCATGCCTTTTCTTCTTTGCCTTTTAAAATCCCCTTTCTCCTTCATAGCATAATTTAGCTTTCACTATTTCTGTGAAGCCTTCCTTGATTTTCCTAGCTGACAAAGCTTTTTCCCTTCCCTGACTTTTCCTGGAAGACTTTGATTTGTGTATGTCTCCTTTATAATATCACCCTTTATCTTGTAATATGATTTATAAGGCTCTACATACCATACCATTATTACTCTTGACTTCATCACCAAACTTCTAATAACACACCCCAAGTCATATTTGTTCTTTTGAATCTCTGCCAATTAAAGTCCAGAAATCCTACTATTGCCTGATAATTATCTTTTGGTCATCAAAATTCATGTATCCTTTTTTTTCCTGAACTGTGGTTAACCTAGATTTTTAATAGGGACTAAATTCAAAGTAATTCTGTATTTAGAAAGGTAGTTATGGATACCGTATGACTCATACTTCTGTTAGAGAGTACAATTCTTTCAACTCTGCTAGAAAAGGCCTCTCTTTCTCATGCTGTAAACAAAGAAGAGACAGACAACAATATAAAGACAAGATTGACCACAGGTGTTTATAAGAAATAATACCAGCAAATGTATTCTTTTTTATATCATCACAGCAAAGTCAAATTATACCTATATCCTCTAAGTATACAAATATATTCTTTAATAGAATACATTTAAGAAAAAAAAGTGGGAAAAGACTAGAGTTCTCTGTTCCTCCCAGGTATCTTGTTCTTTTTTCACTTCAGTTACTAGGGGGAATGCCCCATCTATTTGCATACACATTGCATCCAAGGCCATCTCCAGTAGTTTCTTTTCTATGTCTGACCACGGCACTCAGATGAGTCTGAAGAAGAAAATAAGGCTGGTGATTTTGCATATCCTTTCTTCTCTTAAATACAACTCACTTGTATGTCTTAGCAACACCTCCTTGAAGTCATAGTCCTCTTAGAGAATAAAAGAAAAAACAATAGTCAGCATCTCCATTTACATAATGGTTACCCTTAATAGTTCCACAGAAGAGAACTGCAAGTGTGAAAGACTCCCACTATTGCTCCCCTCGAAGCTGTGTAATGACTGACACCTCTCCCTTTTTCCTTTCTCTTTCTTTTAGAATCCCCAAACTTCCTCAGTTGCTGTGCCTGAAAATCTTGACTTCCTTTTTTTTTTTTTTTTTTTTTTTCCCCCAAAGGCTAATTTCAGCTAGTTTTCTCTATTCCCAAATTAGGAAGAACTACAATCTGGCCAGGAATTGTTATGTAGTTCTTGGAGTCTATGATTCTTTGAAACTTGATTTTGTTATCTACTTGATTAGCTAAGTGTAGATAGTGTGGTACAACTATGGAATTGAAAGGAAAAAACAAACAAACAATGGGCAATATCTTTAGACTAAGTTCCTTGAAGGCAAGAACTGGCCTTGGGCTCTTTTTTGATTCCTTCGTGTAATTTAGCATTGTGCCTGGCATATAGTACTTTATAAATGTTTCTTGACTGACTGACCAGCTCATCAGTGCAAAAAATCACTTGAGTTTAAGTCTGAAGACCTATGTTCAAATGTTAGACCTTCTATTTAACAATAATAGCTAAAAATAAAAGCTAATGTTCACATAGCATTTATTATATGCCAGGCATTTTGTGACCTGAACCTGGGAGATCAGCACAATTATTATCCCTATTTTTTTCTGATGAAGAAATGGAAGTAAAAGAGAGTTTAAGTTACTCATTGAGGGTCACACAGATAGAAAGTTTCTGAGGCTAGATTTTGGCAGCATATACCAAACAGATATTGAAGAGATATTTCACATGTTGCATTTGAGGTTCAGTAAGAAGATTTCTCTCTAGTGTGAATAGGGGTATAAGAATAGTAGAAGGGAAAATTGGACTGTTAAGATGGATCAAATTATAAGGTCTTGACAGACAGAAGACCACATTTAGAGATAACTGGAAGCCTTTGAAGGTTTTAGAACTGGAGAATGAGACAATGAAATTTGTGTTTCAGGAAACTTCTTCTGGCAGCATGTAAGAAGGTTTTGTTTGGAGGGATCAAAGTTAAGGTTACACTAATCTAAGTGAGAAAATGGGGAAGAAAAGGTGAAAATAGCATGCATTTCTGAAACCTGCCAGGATTTGGAGGTTGGACTGTGTTGATCTATCTTTCAGATCTAGTCCAAGTCTCAACTCTTCCATGAAGATTATTCTATGATTTTTTAAACTTAGTTTGGATGCCTATCGTGCTTAGCTATTGACATCCTCACATAGTCATAGGCTCTCAGTTTATCTAGTTAAAAAATCCCTATTTTATCCATAACTTATTCTGCATTTGGTCATTTGGCTTTTGCTTGAATACTTTCAATGAGGAAGGACTCTCTGCTCTCAGACAGCCTATTGAACTTTGGGATGAGTTTGTAATGGAATCTTGCCTGTAGTCACTAAAACACCATAGTAAGGTATATGCAATATTCTTTTCCTAAATGGAAATAATTAGGCATAGTAAAGTGAAATACTCAGGTTCCCCAAACATATTAGTGAGATCCTTGGATAAACTCAAGATCCAGTTCCCTAGCCATCTCTTCAAATGACTTGCAGAGCCAAGACTGTATCTTAACCAATCAGCTTCTAAAATTAGGAAAGGAGAAATGGTTTTCATTATATTACAGAGAAATGAGAAAACCCAAGTTTTCAACATACTATACTTATTTTGCAAAGATTAACGGGAAATATTTATTAAAAGCTGGACAAGTTTTGCCTAGGGTTATTTAAACAGCAATAGCTTTGGGGCACAGACTTTTTAGAATGTCACTGGAGACACCAATACCATTAACTGGTAAACAGCTTTTAAATGAAATGATCAGTTGGTAGATTATATTCTCTAGAAAGACTTGAGTTGAAGAGAAACAGCAAACAGCAAATTATATGTTAATGTGATGACTTCAATCTCTTTTTTTCCTGCCTAGTTTGTGCAGAACTATATGGAGAAAAATTTTCCTGGAGTACTTTAGGAATGAAGAATTTGTAGAATCCTTTTTCTGTGTGTGTGTATGTATTTCAAGCAGGAGACATGGATACCTTCCCTCATGGATAAGGAAAACAATACACACAATAGATGATAAAATCATGGAATATTAGTTGTGATTTCAGAGATTATCTAACTGAATCCAAAACCAAAACGTGAATATCATCTACAATGTCCCTGAAATGTGGGTATCCAGCCTCTTCCTTGAAGACCTTCTATGAAAGATAACCAAGATCTGAGTCTTAGTTCTATCTTCCTGGAGTATAACATTGGGGTACCATTGAAAGTGCTGTAGATTGGGAGTCAGGGGAAAAGATTCAAATCCTTTAGTGCTAATTATCTGGGTAACCTTGGGAAAATCAGTAAACCTTACTGGATCTCAATTTCTTCTTTATTATAGTCTTATAACAATCTAATTCTTACTTGCAAACTTCTTCTCTTCTCCAAGTTAAACATTTCCAGTTCCTTCAATCCAGAATGATCTCTGCTTTCAAGATTTTATTCTAATGGAAGAAAACTAAACAAAAAAAGGGAACCGAAAGGAGTGGAAAAGGAAGGGAAAGAAGAAAATATCTGTTTAGGGAGTGGAGAGGTATAGTAGTATGGTTAAAAAAAAAGTCCGGAGACTTGGAAGGAACGAAACATTGTGGGACTGAGCTATTCCCAAAATGGAGTCTCAAACAGGAGCTTACCAGTTGGAAAAGGCCTGGCATGGCAGAGGGATGTTTCAAAAATCACGGTGAAATAAAACTCTATACTTTTATACTTTATTGTTTTTGCTAAAGTTTGAAACAGTACGGCACGCCATCCTATTTAGATGTTTCTGGATTCAGTTTCTATCAATCAATATGTAAGCTATATCAGCTGCTTCACATTATCAATAAGTCTGATTAATAATAATGATGATAATAATTATTATAATAGCTAACATTTATATAATGTTTAGGATGCAAAAGGAACTGTATAAAGTGCTATACAATTATTATCTCATTTCATTCTTATAACAATCCTGGGAGGTAGGTGCCATTATTATATCCATTTTACAGATAAGGAAACTGAGGTAACTAGAGGATATGTTTTAACCCAGGATCATACTTTGCTAATGCAGGTAGTCAAATATGAACTCAGTTTTTTCTGACTAAGCAATCTCTCTATACTATCACTCACACTGTTGTTGTCAGCAGACAAGAATTTTCAATGAACAATTCTGACAAGAATTGGGCCAAGGATAGCAGCAGAACTCTTCCTCATATTGCTCTCTGCTTTCAGTCTTCCAACCAATTCAAAATAATAACACATTTATTTCTTCTTCATCTTTCAATATTCCTATAGTATAAGAAGTTCAAGTATTATTATCCCCATTTTACATATAAGAAAATAAGCTCAGAGGGATTGTCATGCCAGTATTCACACAACTAATATATCTGAGAGCCCAGATTTCCTAAAGCCAATAATGCTTCCTCTACACTAAATAATCCTTTTTGGCTCTTAAAGCCTTTCATAACCTGACTCTTTCCTTCCTATCTTTCCAGTCTTCTTACATCTTACCACTATGCACATTGTCTATGCCAAGTAGTCCATCAATTATTGCTGGACCTTTTCACTGTCTATTCCTCATACCTGGAATGGTCTCTCTTCTCAACTCTGCCTCCTGAATTTCCTGGCTTCCCTCAAGCCTCAGTTAAAATGCTTCCTTTTGAAAGAAATCTTTTCTTTTGCCCTTTATTTGATCTCTCTGAGATTACCTCTAATTTTCCCTGTATTTATTTACTACATACCATAGATATTTCTCCTTCTCTTCCTATTAAATTAGGAGCTGATACTGTTTTTGCCTTTCTTTACTTACCAAATTGCTTAGTACATAGTAGATGTTTAATAAATGCTTTTTAACTGTCAACACAATGTCATCTCTCTATACTATTCAGTCTTTTTGTCTGCAAGGAAGTCATGCAGAATTCTTTCTAAATGCCTTGCTGAATTCCTAAGGCCTTCCCCACATCTGCTAGCAAACTTGTCAAAATAGGAAATTAGGTTATTCTGGCATGACCCATCCTTAATGAATTCATGCTGTGATGTAGTGATCACCTCTTCTCTTTCTAAGCACCAGCAATCCATCGCTTTAATTATCCACTCTAAAATCTTAATAGGAATCAATGTCAAGCTCACCAGGCTTTTGTTTTAAGTGTCCACCTTTTCTTTTTTGAACATTTGTATAGAGTTTATTCATTTTCCACATCCTAAGTCTCTCATTCTCCAAAGTTTAACAGAGATCACTGACAGCAGTTTGACAATCATAACCAAAGTCCAAAAGTTCTTTCAGCACCAGGAATTCATTTGTTTCCAGTGACTTGACCCCACGGAGGACACCAAAGTGTATTCTCTTACTATTTATTTTATCTTGCCATTCCCCATTAATCACTTTTGTTCTATGTTTCCTAGTCTGAGGAAAAACAAATACAGAAACATACAAAGACAAACATGGCCTTCATACTGCCATCTCTGTAACGTGTTATCCTCTCTCTCTTTCACTGAAAAACTTTTAGCCCATCACTTCCATTTCCTTACCAAAACTTATTCTGCTGCTCCTTGGAATCTAGTTTCTATCTTTTCCACTCTACTGAAACTTCTACTTAAAAAATAGCAAAGGCAGTAAAAAGTAATATAGTCAAGTTTGTAGTTAAAACCTAGTCACAAAATCTACTTCTGATGATTAAAAACTATGTGGTATTGATTTTTTTCTATGATCCTCGGTTTCCTCATTTGTTTAAAAAAAACAGTTAGATAAAGTATCCTTTAAGGCCTTTTCTAGCTCTAAGTCTATGATCCTAAAGTCACAAAATTCAATGGCCATTCTTCTTTTCTCAGTATCATTAACCTTTGTGCAACATTCTACTCTGCCCTTTTTCTTTGGATTCTGTGACACTAAACTTTGCCAGGTTTCTCAGGTCTTTTTTCTGTCTCTTTCAAGGGTCCCCCTGGTCCTTTTGACCTTCTAGTTGTGGATATCCTTCAAACATCTAGATTTAGCTTTGTTCTCTCTTCTAAGTACAGTATATCATTGGTGACCTTATCTACTGCTGGAGTTTCACTTTTAAATTCTATGGAGATGATTCCTAAATCTGATATTTCTACTAAATTCTATTGTCGTATTTCTAACTGGCTACTAGATATCTTCACCACAAAATGAATCTTGTTGACACTTAAGGTCCATATTTCAGACTGATCTCATAGATCTCCTTGCAAAATCTGCCCTTCTTCTGAATATCTGTGTTTCTTATTGTAACAGTAACTCATCCAGGCTTAGAACCTCCAAGTCATCTTAGACTTCTGTCCTTCCCTTTTTCCATATAGCCAACCTATTGCTAGGTCCTTATGATTCTGCCTGTAGGTTATTTTTACTTTCTACTTTCACTGCTACCACTGTAATTTAGCTGCTCATCAACTCTCATTTACTAATTGGTAGCTTCCCTAATACTAACATCTCTTTTCTTAAATTCATCTTTTCACGCCTTGGCCAGATTAGTCCATCTAATGAACATATTTTAATACATCTCTATTCTATGCTCAAAGCTTTTATCTCTTTTGTCCTTTGTATTTCAGGATCTTGCTATCTTGATTATCCACTATCACCTTCAATTTCTTCTTATTTACTAGATGCTATCTTGCTGTTCTACAAAAAATCAGGTCTGGCTCAAACTAAAAACAAACAAGCAAAAAGCAAAGATGATAGTGAAGGATTACAGAGTGAAATCTAAGTGATATAAAAATAAAAGCTTTTAATAAAATCCAGTGGCTCCCTATAGAATACTGAACAAACTTAGGTATTCAAGGCTCCATATAATTTAGGTCTATTCTAATTTTCTGATCTTACTACACATTATTCTATAAGCTAAAAGTCATTATTGCTTTTATATCTACATTCTAAGGTCCAACCAACTAGACTCTTCCTCCTCAGTTCATAGGAGAGAATAGATAAGAGTCAGTGTATTGGGGATAGGAGGATTGATCATGCTGGGAGATCATGATAGGTAAGATAGTCAAACTGTTCCAAACAATTTTGATATCCTTTGGAGTTTGGTATCATTTAGACTGCGAGTGAGTTATGCAAGCAGTGTGCACTACCATAGCACTAATACCTTTTCTCAGATTGTCTTCAATTCTCTCTGTCTGTTTCTGTCTCTGTCTATCTCTGTCTGCTTCTCTCTCTCTCTCTCTCTCTCTCTCTCTCTCTCTTTCTCTCTCTCTCTCTCTCTCTCTCTCTCTCTCTCTCTCTCTTTCACACACACACACACACACACACACACACACAAAGTATATGGTTTATACATAACTATTTTCATGTGGTTTCTCCTATTAGACTATAAGGAATCTAACAGGACTGACTACTGTTTTGGTCATTCACTGGCATTCTCAATGCTTAACATAATGCCTGGTATGGAGTAGGTTGTTGACTTAATAAATGCTTGTTGGCTTGACTTTATCCTATTTTTTTCCTTTTTTTACCTTTTACATGCTTTCTCCCATTTATTTGCTATTTGTAACTATTCCTTTCCCAGAATAAGTGCCAACTTTTCCAATGAAGCCTCCTCTGATACTATATTTTGAGTATATATATATATATATTTACTATATTAATACATAATTAATATATATTTACACACACATGTATATGCATATGACCTCTATTTTCTTGCAGCTCTCCAGACCTATTTATATCTCTTCTTACTTTTATTGTAGACATTTGTTGACTTTCTCCCAGATTAAGGACAGAGACTGATGTCTTATTTCATCATTGTTCTCTCAAAGACTATCACAATTCAATGGATCTAGTAGACATTAGATAAATATTTATTAATTCAGAAATAAAATTGAATTTCAAGAATTTTACCTTTTATCCTTTTGTCATATTTTTTTCAGGCACTTTAAGCAGAAGTCTTTACTTTCCAACATTATTCAAAAACACTTTTTGGCTTGTTTTAGTATTCATTTCATTTTATTCCCTAGCCATCTCCTTTTACTTTCTTCCTACTATGAAAATGCCCTTTATATTGCTCTTTCTCTTTACTGCACTTTATTTTTCTTGCTTTGGAACCATAATCTAACCATTTATCCTAAAAAGGCCATTACAATCTATTACTGTACAGATTCACTTGCCATCCCTATAACTTTACAAATCTCATTATCCTCCCTTGCTACCAGTTTCCTTCATCTATTAGCTTCCAGCTAGTGGAATGTATACTCCTTAACTGAAAAGACATCTATGAATTGATACAGGATGAAGTTAACAGAATCAGGATAACAATATGTGGACATAGTTAATGTGGTTGTTTACTTTGTTGGACTAAATGTATATGTTATTAGGACTTTGCTTTTTTATGTTACTTTTATAGTCATTTTTTGGGGGGGAAGGAAGAAAGTATACAAAGGGAGGGAAAGATGACAAACCTATTTTCAAAAGAATACATCCTCTATTGAAATTTCAACTTCATGTACAATCATCTTTTTTGTCTTACTATGTGATGGAAATGAATGTTTTATTCCATAAATTAAAAACAAAATAAGAATATATGCTCCTCGAAGACAGACATTGTCTTCCTTTCACCTTTGTATCTTTAAGGCTTAGCACTGTTTAGTCTATAATAACAATTAAATAGTTTTTTTAAATCATTCATTCATTCATTTATTCGTTTTTACAACCTTCACCTCATACTGAACTTTAGTCTCTTTGGGTTTCTTCCTTTTTATTTTCATATTTTTAAAAATTAGCTTTATGAATCATGTTGGGAGAGAAAAATCAAAACAAAAGGTAAAAACCATGAAAGAGAAAAAAACAGAAAAAAGAAGTGAACATAGAAAATATTAATTTATATTCAATCTCCATAGTTCTTTTTCCGGATGCAGATGACATTTTTTGTCCAAAGTCTATTGGGATTGCTTTGGATCATTGAACAATTGAAAAGAACCAAGTCTTTCATAGTTGATCATTGCACATTCTTGCTATTATTGTGTACAATAATACACAATATGGTTCTGCTTGTTTCACTCAGCATCAGTTTGTGTAAATCTTTCCAAGCCTTTCTAAAACCAGCTTGTTCATCAATTTTTATAGAACAATAATATTGCATTACTTTCATACATTGACATACTCAGCCATTCCAACAATTGATGGGCATTTACTTATTATTCAATTCTTTGTTTCCACAAAAAAAAAAAGAGCTGCTACAAACATTTTGCACATGTGAGTCCTTTTCCTTCCTTAATGATTTTCTTGGAATACAGACCCAGGAATGGCACTGCTAGGTCACAGGATATGCACAATTTTACAGCCCTTTGAGAATAGTTCCAAATGGTAGAATCATTTTATAGCTCCTTCAACAATGCATTTGTGTCCCCATTTTCCCACATTTTCTCTAAAATTTATCATTATCTTTTCCTGTCATCTTAGCTAATCTGAGAAATGTGAGGAAGTACCTCAGAGTTGTTTTTAATTTGCATTTCTCTAATAAATAATGATTTAGGACATTTTTTTCATATGAGTATAGAAAGTTTTAATTTCTTCATGTGAAAATTGTCTGTTCATATCCTTTGACCATTTATCAATTGTGGAATGATATATTCTTATAAATTTGACATAGTTCTTTATATATTTTAGAAATGAGACTTTTGCCAGAAACACTGGGTATAAAGATTTTTTTCTACCTTTGTATTTCCCTTTTAATCTTGTATCTATGGGTTGTGTTTTCAAAAAACCCTTTTAATTTAATGTAATCAAAGTTGCAGCTACATGGCATGTTGAATAGAATGTAAGACCTGAAGTCCTTTTGAACATCTGACTTCGAAACCAAACTTACTATTCTTGGGACCCTAAGCAAGTCATTTTACCTGTTTGTTTCAGTTTCTTTATCTATAAAATAAAGATAATAATAGCACCTAATGTGAGGATCAAATGAGATAATAATTGTATTAGCACTGTGTTTAACACATAATAAATGCCATATAAATATTAACTATTATTATTTATCATATTTGTTCTGTCCTTTCTAGTCCAAAATTCATTCTCCTTGTCAGGAACAAAGTAAGGAGTCTGCTTTTTCAGTTATCAGTCAATTTCATCTACTCAGAATATTGGTCTCATCCTTTTTTTTTTTTTCAACTTCCTCTTTAATACAGGGTGTGCTTTTTGGGGGAGGTGTTGTTTTTATTTTTCTCTATTCTTAGCTTTCCTCACTGTTGGTCTACTTACCCTGAGCCTTACTGATACTATTCTTTCTGAATTATATTGTATGTGTTTTAAGTCAACCTCTGCTATCTGCTTTTGTTTTCTTCTTTTAGATATGGCCTTTTGACATCAAAATTCTTTCCTTAGTTTCCTGGGAAACATGGACCCAAGGGTGTGGATAGGGAAGAGAAGGAAGTTCTTGTTTTCCTTTTTATTTGCTCCATGCTCTGTGATCTAATTCTAAATGAATCATTTGTTTTATTAATATACAAATTCCATTTAGCAGGAACTGCAATGAGCAATACTGTTTCATTTTCTATTTAAAGCCTTCATCTATCCTCAGGTTCCTCTCATCTTTGCTGGATGATGCAGCATTTCCCATTATTTTTCACTGAGAACTGAAGGCAGTAAACTAATTGGGGCCAACTGGTGTGTAGGAGAGAACAGTTTATTTTACAAGGAGCATTCATTTTAAGGTATTGCTGTTTTGGAGAAAAAGTTTCTAAGAAGCAGATATTTAAATCTGTTTAATTCCTAAAATACAGTCGCAAATGGAAAGCTTTAAACAGGAAAGTTGCTATGGTCACAAAGTGGTGACTTATACAATTCCACAAACTATTATTAAGCAACTACTATATGTTAGTCACTGGGGAGAACACAGACAAAATTAAAATGGTTCCCCTCCTCAAGTTTTATCTATATCTATATACACACAAACATCCCCACTAATTTAAAGATAAATTTTGTTGATGTATTGAAAAAAGCCACCTTTTCCCTATGGAATATTAGGTGTACTATATCATACTTATGTGGGAAGTCTTCCCTGACACATGGCTTGCCTCTGAAATGGTTTCTCTGTAAATTTCTTGTATACCTTTCAGTGTTTGTGCTTTCAAGCAGACACATCCCTTCCTGCCAGTGACATTGATACTGTGACATATGCAGAAATATTTACATGCTTATTTATGAAGATGTACAAATAAGTCCAACTTAAGAGCAAAAAAAAAAAAAAGATTGACTCAATAATTTCAATCAATCAATAAGCATTTAAGCATCAAATATTTCCTGGACATTGATAAAGGCAATAGTGGAAAAGTCTCTTTAAAAACAATTGGTTGTACCCATTTGAAAATTGGCAGTTACTTGAAAATAGATTTTCCTTCCTAAAAGAGAATAACCTAGTCTGTTGTAAAATAAAATCTTTATGGAGATGCCTTACCTACTGTGAGAGGCAATATACCTCAGACACATTTAAATCACAGCTTGGGGAAACATTTCTCTTCTTGCCTCAACCTTGAATTACTCAATCTCTCCGTGTTTTCTTTTCCCATGGAACCACTGAGTTAACATGATCTTCACTTAAAATGTGAGAATAAAAAATTGAGTATAGTTTGAAAATTGAAAATGCCAAAAATGGCAATTCAAATAAAAGCAAAAAGATAAAAGTTGCATATGGCAAAAAATGATGGCAAAAAAAAAAATCCGAGTGACTTTCTGATTATACATCTTTTTCTAAATAATTAAAAAAACAACAAATATTTATTTTTTCTCCTCCCTACCTCTCCTCACAATGTGGAGAGGTGCAAGAAAAATAAAACCTTTGTAACAAATAAATATAGTTAAACAGCAACAACATACTCATATTGGCCATGTATAAAAATATGTACTTCATTCTACCATTTAGTCTTTCTGATATGAAGAGTAACATTATCCATCACTATTTTTTGGAATCATGGTTTGCCAATCCATTGATCAAAATTATTCCATCTCTCGT
Organism: Sminthopsis crassicaudata; assembly: GCF_048593235.1. Classification (NCBI taxonomy): domain Eukaryota; kingdom Metazoa; phylum Chordata; class Mammalia; order Dasyuromorphia; family Dasyuridae; genus Sminthopsis; species Sminthopsis crassicaudata. The sequence continues at coordinate 534,995,229 of NC_133619.1, read as the reverse complement.
TGTTTGTTTTTATAATGTTGTTATGGTATAAATAATTCTGAATTTGTTCACTTCCCACTACAAAAAACACATGTCATCCAAGTTTTCTATAAAGTTGTTCCTCTCATAATTTTTATAGTATAAAAATATTTTATTACATTCACATAACAAAATTTGCTCAGCCTCAGCCCAGTGGAGAGACATCATGTTAGTTTCCAATTCTTTGCCACCATGCAAACAGTGAACTGTTAAAATTTTTGTATATAAATATGTTGTTCTTTTTATTGATCTCTTAAGGTATAGACATAATTTATTAACTCTGGAAACAGAATTCCAAATTACTTTCCAAATTCTCCACCAGTATATTAATATGACTGTCTTCCCAAAGTCCCTCAACATTTGTCATTTTCCATTTTTTTGTTAACTTTGCCATTATGATGGATGTTAGATAGAATGTTATTAATTATCTCAATGTGATGGGTATGAGATGTTTAAATTTTCCATATCTCTAGTTATCTGATATTTGAAATCTTCAAAAAATATAACCATAGATAGGTTGGATTTCTTCTTTAAAAACTCTGCATGCATATCCTTTGACCATCTATAAACTGGGGAATGACTCTTGCTCTTTTAAATTTGAATCTGTTTCTTATATATTTTAGAAATTGGATATTTATTAGAAACACTTAAGATAAAGATATCTTTTTCCCAGTTAGCTGTTTCCTTTCTACTCTTAAGCACATTCATTTTGTTTGTACCAAAACATTTTAATTTTGGATTGTATTTATTTTTCATTTGGTCAAGAAGTCTTTCCCTATCTATAGATTTGAAAGATCATTTCTTCCTTGCTTTTCTTATTTGTTCATAATGTAAACGTATTTTAGGTCATGTATCCATCTGGAATTTGTCTTGGGTATAAGGTGATGATAGAAATCTAGTTTCAAACTACTGTACAGTTTTTCCACAAGTTTTTGTCCAATAGTGAATCTTTGTCCTAGTAGCTGAAAGCAGTTAAGCAACTCCCAGAATAGGGCACTGAACTTGGAATCAGGAAGATCTGAGTTCAATTCTAGTCTTAGACCCTTACTAATTGTATGATCCTGAATAAATCACTTAACCTCTGTTTGTCTAATCCACTGAAGAAGGAAATACTAAACCATTTCAGTGTCTTTGCCAAGAAAACTCCAAATAAGGTCAAGAGTTGGACATGACTAAAGGAATAGCAATACACTGGTACCTGGGATTTGGGGTTTATTCTGTGTGTTGTGTATTTCTCAAAATTTAGGTTTCTATGGGTTAAATAGTAATTTCCTCATAAAGATCTCATGAGATAAATGTTAGAAACATCATTACTGCCATTTTATAGATGAAGATACTGTGGCTCATATGGGTTAAATAGCTCTCCCATAGTCACATAGCCAGTAAGTTAGATAACCAAAATTTATCTAGGATATCTTGAACATAGTTCCAATTCCTGCAAATAAGGTGTCTTGTAATCCTAAAAATACAGTATAAATGACAACTTTTCTGTGTTCTTGTCACCCATGTGCACCCATGCTTTAGTTATTCATCATAATGATTCTTGAATATTAGTCAATAACATCACTGTTTTTGGCATAGGACTAATGGAATATACCATAAAACCTGGATTGTCAACTGAAATGAGTACTGCACTCTTTTTTGCTTCAACCTGTAAAGAAGTTAAGTGGTTTGCTCAGAGTTATATAGTAATAATTGTCAGAGATAGGATCTGACTACTATTATACTGTATTACCTTTTAGGAAAATCTGAATAAGCTAAGGGCTTTGAAGTTTAAACTGGCATGCCTAGAAATGAAATATAGTGCACCAGCATGTTTTAAGAGGCTGATTAGTATTATAAACTGTTCCAAGCTAAAGTGAATAAGGAGACAGTTTATGTAATTACTCACCTTGGTATTGATTACTTGGTAAGAATATAACCTGACCTATTTTTAGGAAGGCAATTTAGAAAAGCAATTTTGCATCCTGGTCACCAGGAAAATAGTAATAATAAAGGGGTAAGCTCAGGGAAGGAAGCAGCGCCTTGGTCTATACCATGAAGATGGCACCTGGCTTCAAGGATCTAGGCACCTTCTGTTGGTTCTCTTGGAGTACTGTACAGGGTGAAAGTGTTGTGCCACAGTTCTCTTTTATTGTCCTGACTCAGTTTCCCTAATTGTTCTGCCTTAGTTTCCCTAATTGGTCCTGACTCAGTTTCCTTAATTGTTCTGCCTCAATCCCCTTAGTTGCAACCCTCCCCTCTCCAGTTCATTAAGACTGGTTTAACTAAGAAGTTCTAGATTTTGTCAATGTGTAAACTCAAAAAGGGGGAGTCCAGACTTTCTGTCTCTAGCCAGACAGACACTTTCTTAACTCCCAGTTTGTTAGAATTTATGGTCCTACCCAGCAACCTATCAGAACCAGATTAATGGTTCCTGCCTGGAGATTCCACTCATCAGAGTTTAGACTCCACCCTCTTGCCTTTATTTAGATACTGTGTGTCATTGAGAACTCACATTGGCAGCTGGATGCTGGATGCTGGATGCTGGGTTCTGGGTGCTGGGTGCTGGATTCTTGGAAAAGATAGTCTTATTCAGCCCTGAGACCAAAACATAGATCAATTTGATCCCAGTAAATCTCTCCCTTTCAAATAAAATATCAAAAAACCTCTCTAATCTCTATCTTGCTTTGGTTTCTCCAGCATTACAAAAGGAAGTCACCATTAACTATTTTATCTTGTGTTCCCTCACGCCTGAGAGTCCTAAGCTGACAAGACTATGACCTTTGGAGAAGTTGAGGAAAAAACATTAATAGGACTTTATGAATTGGGCAATTGTAAATGTTTAACAACCAGATCTCTGAAAAAATAAAGTACACAGTACACAATTTTAAGTTTAATTCACATCATCAATCATTCCCCATTGCTTTCTTTTTTTGATGTTTGCTTTATTTTTGAAAAGTAAAGTAAGCAAAACCAGGAAAATAATATGCACCATGACTGCAACAATATGACTGGAAAAACTAACCACAATATAATAAAAATAATAATTAATAAAAAATGAATATTGTAAAATTATAAAGAATAGATTGTGCCTTAAAGAAAAGATTTAGGGCAACTAGGTGGCACCAAGAAGATCTGAGTTCAAATTCTACCTTGGACAATTGATACTGGCTGTGACCCTTGGCAAGTCACTTAACTCTGCCTCCAAAAAAAGGAAGAGAAATTAGGAAAAGTTACTTTTTCTTACTCCTTTGCTAAAGTAGGTATGAAGAAGGGTATGGAAGTTGGAGGGTTTTTTAAAGTGTTGATCTGTATTGCTAAATGTTTGCTTCATTTCTCCCCCCTCCTTTTAAAAAAAATTCTTTTATGAGGGATGACTTTTTGGGGTGGGAGAGGGAAGGGATGTGGGGAAATATAAAAACAAAAAGTACCAATTAAAATCTATTTTAACTATTCAAGGAAAGTGTATTTTTGAGTGTCCACTGCAGATCCCTCTATTGAATATTAGGGGAATTGATAGATATAAAAATTAAATCTATTACTATTTTAATAAACTTTATAATCTAAGTAAAAAGACTTTCTAGATCATTCTGTTCAGAGAGATAGAGAGATGGGCCAGATTTCTGGTGATGCTTCTTCCTGCATTATTCTCCTTCTTTTAACTGTGGTTGATGCAAACCCCATATGTGCCATCTCATCCCCTGACTCCTTTGAGCAGACTACTATCCATTCCTGGAATGTACTCCTTCTTAAATATAATATTTGTAATATTAGCTAATAATTAGCACAATTCTCAGGATATAGTAATAGTTATAAAATCTAACATTTACATAGCTCTTTTTTATGTCTGGGCACTTTATTAAATACTTTTCAAATAAGATCTTATCACAACACCTAGGGAGGTGGGGTTTATTATTATCCCCATTTTATAGATGAGGGAACTGAATCAGGGAGAAGTTAAGTGACTTATTCAGGGTCACTCAGCTAGGGTCTGAAGCTTGATTTGAACTGAATTTTTCTTGACTTTAAACCTTGTATTATATCCATTGTACTCCTGGCTGCTTAATAAATGTGCTTCCTCTTTTCCTTTCCTCTTTAATTTTTTGTTTTCTTCATAAATCTGCTCAAATACCACATTTTATAGATTGCCTTTCATGTTTTCTCCCACATCCAGCTGTTAGTACTCCCAATTTTCTTTATATTTACTTTATGTTGACATATTGGTTTATGGAAAAAAAAAAGGTGACCTGTGCTAGCTGAGTCCAACCATCACTATTTAGACTACTACTTCTTCTAAGTCCCTAATATAGATAGTATTGGACTTTGAACCTTCAAGGACCTGTGATTAGCAGCAGTTCCTTCTACCCATCAAGACCACTAGTCTTACTCCAATCCTGTCTCTTAAAACTATCAAGTGAAATAACCTGTATGGAAAATGGGTCACTATTATCACCATCACCATTTGCCAACTACTGACTACCTGATATTAATGTGGAATTAAGTGTCCCTGAAATAGCAGCACCTACCAGATCAATGAACATTGGTACTGCTGCCAGCATAGTCACACAGCCATCATCCAGCTAAGCAACCCATGTAGAGCAGGAACTAGGTATCCCTACCAAGGGCCACCCAGAGGATAAATAAAACAATAAAACACCCAGAGAGAGAAAAGATGATGGCATGTAATTTGTACAAGTTGAAACACCACTTCCACCACTACCATCTTCACCTCTATCTACCCCCAAATTCCACTAGAGATAATCTGGGATATTGAGACCAAGAGATTTGGGGATAGCAGAGCTCCCCAAACCACCAGCCTTGCTTCCAGCTCAGTACCCATAGTGATTATTCAAAGGATTACCATGAGTGGGAGGATCACTCTGGTAACTGCTTCTGCAAGGACTAACCCTCATCTTTTCAGGAGTCAAAGTATTGAGGATTTAGAATAAAAAGTCTTAGCCACCCCAGTTTTTGGTACTATCAAATAGTTCAACATATGTGGTAATTATGACTATCAGTAGAAATGACATTAAACGTGCTTTAGCATTTGCTTTGCCTTTCTGACTAATTTGCTGCTGAAACCTCCATTTTCCATTGTCTCCTGTTCTCTTCATGGTCAGAGATTGTTATATTTTTATATATATATATATATATATATATATATATCCCTCATATTTTGTACATATTAAGTTCTAAGCAGTTGGGGCAATGAAGTAGCCCTGTGGATAGAGGGTTGATCCTGGAATCAGGAAGCTCTAAATTAAAATTTAGCCTCAGACACTATCTCTGAGACCCTAGGCAAATCACTTGACTCTGTCTCAGTTTCCTCATCTGTAAAAATCTGCTGGAAAACAAAATGGCAAACTACTTTAGCATTTTCTGCCAAGAAAACTCAAAATGAGGACATAAAAGTTTGGACACAACTGAAATGACTGAGCAATAGCACAAGTTCTTAATAAATGTTTTATTTATTTATTTATTTTATTTCCCAACCTCTATACTCTACCCCTATTCCCCAATTATCCAGAATGATATCATTGAAGGGGCAAAAACTGTTTTTCTATGCATACCTGGTGTCTACATAGTGCTTGACACATCGAAAGCACACAATATATTCTTATTAAATGCATGAATATGGGTGCAATTTCTGGTAAGCAATATTTGCCTTCAACTCCCTTGAGGAGTAATATGGGAAACACCCAGGAACAGAATGTTGGAGACCTCTGTTTTTTTAAGTCTCAGACCTCTAGCTTTTCCTTACACTATTGTTAGATTTTAAGAAAGGTATCTTTGATATAACCTGATAGAATAGGCAAAATTATCATGGTTAATGACTCCTTTAATCCAAGCCTAAACTGGACTGGGAAGACTGATAATGATTTAATCATGATAATTGAGATGTTTACGCATGCAAACTGAAATTCTGCTTATATTTCATCCTAGCAGGGGGTGGCTTATCATTATTTATCCCACAGTCATGTTTGGAAATTGCTAGCCAATTAAAATGCGCAAAGTTAGCAAAATTGGTTAGTCATTTTCCCAAACACGTAATCTGAATGTGCTGTAAATGAGCTGGCTTTGAAAAGTTCAGTGAAGTATACAGATTCCAGTTACTGGTAATGACTTAAAAGAGGGCAATAAAAATGCCAGAGCGAAGAGTGGATTTGAGCCTCTGTTCTTGATGTGGCTCACTGAAAACTATAATTGAAACGACTGGCTGAGTTATGCCTTCCGAACTTTGTCTTTGTTGCACAGGGATTCAGAGAAGCATGGAGGACATGGGGAGAGCCCTGGAGCAGTCACTCTGGCTTTGGATCCCTCTCTATAATTGGCAGGGTAAATCCCTAGGGTTTCTTGACAATCTGTCTGTCTATAAAGACTGAGATTAGAGTCTCCCTAATATCAGCTAGTTTACACTGTAATTGCATCCCATTTTAAAATATCTCCACTTGAGCAATGTTACCAAACCTTGCAACATAAAATTTACAATAATTGCAGGAGGAATTCAGCTGTTTTTCTATCCACATGGGTCTCTGGATTTCTTGAAAAGAAATTAAAAAGAAAGTCACCCCTAGGGATCTTAAAATAAATTACCAGAGAAAAATGAAACAGAGCACATAGTGTGAGGTATATCACACAATGGAATTGATGGTTTTTAAAGAAGGGCATACACACACATAAACACACACAGACACACAGAGACACAGAGTATTCAACTAGGGCACCAAAAGCAATTCTCTCCATTTTCATTGCTTGCCACCAAGCAAGATTTCCTGAATGGTTTCTTCTTGATTGGAGAAAAATAGTTGAGTGCCTACACTGAGGACTTTCTTTTTTAAAGCATCTTTCCATTTAATGGATTGAGTCATGATCAAACAATGAATAGAAAACCCACTTTAGTGTCAGAAAACTTGAGTTTAAGCCCCAACTTTAACACATATTGCTTATGTAAGGTTGAGTAAGTCATAACTCAGTGCTCTAGGCAATTCTCTAAGACTAAATTTCAGGGAAATGTCTAGTCCTCTATTTCTATCCACTCACCTTCAAAATGAAACAAAACTTTATTCCTTTTTGAACATTGAAGTTATGCAAGTTTCACAAGTTTGTTTTGTTTATTGCTGTTCAGTTGTGTCCAACTCTTTGCAATCCTCTTTTGGGCTTTCTTGGCAGAGGTACTGTAGTGGTTGGTCCCTTCTCTATCTCATTTTTATGGATGAGGAAATTGAATTGAACAGTGTTAAGTGATCTGAACAGGATGTACACTTAGTAAGTGACTGAGGTCTAATTTGAACTTAGGTCTTCCTAACTCTATACCTAGAGCTCTAACATTTTGCTACTAGGTGCCCTTGGTTATTGTGAGTACCCTAAAGCAAAAAAAAAAAAAAAAAAAAAAGAAAAAAGAAAAAGAAAAAAAGAACTTCCCTTGTGCAGGAGTATCCCAATCCTTTTTGGCCTCACCCCCCAAAAGCATGGGATAATCTGCCCCTGAACAATAGTTGAATTAAGATTGACCCATGAGGACTGGCTAAGTAATAGGATTACTATCCCAACCTCTTTATTCACTTAGGAAGCTAGGAGACTTTTACTGATCAATCTGGATTCCTGTGTAATCACTAAATTAGCTAGCTAATTTGCTGATCATAACTATTCTTTTACCAAAAACATTCCAACCAAATATATTTGTTCCTTGGTTCCTCAAAACTTCAATGGCATTTCTACTTTTCACATCTGTTTATCTTTTCTTCCACGTTAGAATGTCCCTTCCCTCCTGTCTTTACTTGGTTGCATCTTACCTATTCTTCAAGAGCCTATGTGAAGTTTTCCATGACCATCCCAACCTAAAGTGATCACTCCCAGCCCAGTCTGAAGGTCTATACATAGTAATTATTAAGATGATGCCATGTGAAAAAAATCATAGGCTGGCATAGAAGATTTGAGAAAAACAAGGTTATTAGTGTATTTTTATATTCATTCAAAATTTTTGAGTTCCAGATTCTCTTCTTTTTTCTCATCCATCTTCTACTCATCAAGAAGGTAAGCAATATGATATCATGTGATACAGGTGAAGTCATACAACACATAATTTCTTATCAGCCAAATTGCAAAAAAAGCAAGAAAACACATGAAAAGGTGTGATTCGATTTGCCCTCAGAATTAGTTCATCGTTCTCTCTCAAAAGTTAGATAGGACTTAGTTGGTGCAATTAGGAAGTAAAGTTTGTTTTTTAGAAAAGTTTTTACCAAGTTTCTGCATCCCCCTTCCTCTTCAGCACTGTTCCAATGTGATAGATCTTACTGCTTCAACAGTTGTGTCTTTGAACCTTTTCCTCCCTAGTTTCCTTTATCAAAACTTAACCTAACCGGGGCAGCTAAGTGGCACAGTGGACAGAGCACCAGCCTTGAAGTCAGGAAGACCTGACTTCAAATCTGATCTCAAACACTTAACACTTCCTAACTGTGTGACCCTGGTCAAGTCACTTAACCCCAACTGCCTCAGCAAAAAAAAAAAAAAAAAAAAAAAAAAAAAAAAATTTAAAAAAAACAAAACTTACCTAACCTCTCCTTGAATTGATTATTGATAGGCATAGGGATTGAACCTGTCATCTAATTGGTATAAGGAATTCTTGATGAAGAAGAATGCCCTGCTAATGCAGGTCATTACTCTCTATAACCTTACAGTCTCAGAGAATTATTTAAGGCATTAAGAGTTAAGTGATTTGTCTAGGATTATGTCATAAATGAAATGAATCTGAATAAAATGTTGGTGCTTTCAAATTATACTACTAAGGCATCCATCAACTGTTATTCACTCATTTGACTGGTCTGTAGGGAAGAATCAGCATATTAGTCCCTAATCCCAAGGGCCAAAGTGGTACATATCACTAAGATTTTTGGTTTAATAAAAAGGAAAGATTTTTCCCTCTGTTGAGATTGAGGAAAATTTTCTCCAGTATGCCAGGGCAGAAAAAAATACTCTTTTTTTCCCTAATAAGAGACTTATAATATCAAAAAAAAAAATACCCCACATTATACTTTCTGGAGAAAACCACCTTTCTTCATAATTGGACAGAATCCCTCTTATTCTAATAAATACTTGTTTGCTTTTGCTTTTTTTATGTCCTCATTCTTACTCACATATTAAGCAATTTCATTTAATAAAGTCACTTTATATTCATTTTTGGGATTGCTTTGCTCCTATTTCTTTCTTTTAAAAAAAGAAACTTAGTTCCACAGATTCTCTTCTAATAATCAGCCTTAGCGAGAGACAGGAATTAGGGCAGAGTGAGAGTTTTAGGTGTGCCAATATACCCCTCATAAATGGTGCTATGATAAAGATTTAATCACAAACCATCTTTAATGAGTGGTTTAAAGAGCCTATTCATGAATTTGAATCCTTCTTCAGTAGATTCTCATCCCAAATGCTGCAAGACTTTAAAGAGACTATATTTATGGCTCATTAATAAAGATTGGTTTCCAAAAGACATGTATTTTACATAATCATGAAGACAAAGGGTTTTTTTTTTCTGGTACCAGGCTGGTGACAAAATGATTGATGCAACTTATTCACAATGATTCCATTCCTATCAAAGCTGAGATTTTATATTTGATTAATTATTTTCAGTGAGCCTAACCTTCCAATGCTTATATCTTTCTTTCTTTGGATTACTGACAAATTTTGTTAGTTACCTTGTTTTCTGCTTGCAGAATGGTCTGGTGTGATCCTTTGTCTTTTCTCTTTGGCTTTGATTGACATAACTGAAATTCATATTGGAAAACTGTAGAAGAAATTGTCTGACATATCACCGGAAGGGATAATGTGCAGAAAGAATAGAGAAAGAATGAAACATTTTCCTTTTGATAATTAAAGGAAATAGAAGAGGGAAAGATTCTGCTTCTTCCCGTATTTCAGAATAGTGAGAGGAAGGGTGTTAGTTGGCACATGCTTTTAGAAGTTTATATCACCTTAGATATCTCAATCAAGTGAGATATCATCTCTGACTCTTCATTTTTTTTTTTATAAATGGATTGAAGAATGTGCCATTCCTCTATTTACCAATTTGGAAAGTGGTGTTATAATAAAACTATATCAGTTCATATATAGTTACTTCTCCACCTCCTTTCAATCTGGCTTCTAACTTTATCTTTCAATTAAAACTGCTCTCTCCAAGATTACTAATGATTTCTTAATGTTAAATCTTTCTCATTCCCCATCCTTATTGATCATTCTTTGATACTGTAGTAGTGCCATCCCAGACATTGCCTGTTTCTGTTTTTTTTTTTATTTTTGTTTTGTTTTTTTGTAATGCTTCTCAATTCTATTATGTACATTGATTTATTGATGTTAAGATCCCTAAGTTGAATAGGGATTTATAGTTTAGGGTTGTTCTTATCTCCAATGACATATCTGTTAAAGCAAAAAGGACAACAACTTTTCAATTCAAAATGGTCTCCTTGAACCCTCTTCAACTTATCCTTTATCCAGCTGTCAAATTTAATATTCCTTAAGGATAGATCTGAAGTGTCTATATATCACAATGGGTACAGTTTTAGATATGGAAAGATGTATATTAGATAATGAAAAGTGAAATAAGAACCAAGAAAACATGGTGAATAGTAACAGAAATATTGGAGTCAAGAAGACAACTTGGATTGACTAATTTATTTTGAGTATCATAAATACTCAAATCAACCACAAAGGATCTTTGAAGGAAGATGCTCTGTATATATAGTATCATTTTACATGGAGGTGTGTGTGTGTGTGTGTGTGTGTGTGTGTGTGTGTGTGTGTGTGTGTGTGTTTAATGTTAGCTTGCTCCATGGGAAAGTAGGGAAGAAATGGAGATGAAAATTTAAAATTAACAATAGAGAACAAAACTTTAAAAAAAAAACTAAAAAAGCAGGATAGCTTCAAAAGTGAATATTATTTATTCCATACTTTAAAAAAAAAGCAAAGTGAAAAGGAAATTCATGATTTTATATTAATCTTCTTGTATTATATATATGGAATTGTTTCTGTGCATGTGTACTTTTATTTATTTAATTTAAGTTTAAAATAAGTTTAAAAAAGTTTAAAATACAATTACAATGTAGCTTTAAACTACTTTTCCAGGCTATTTATATATTTGTTATTCAATAATTTCAACCATGTCCAACTCTTTGTGGCTCCATTTCACTTTTCTTGGCAAAGATTCTAGACTGATTTGCCATTTCCTTTTTCAGCTAATTTTACAGAATAGGAAATTGAGGAAAATAGAGGTAAGTAACTTGCTTAGGGTCACATAGGTAGTATATGGCTGAGACCCAAATGAAACTCAGGAAAGTGAGTCTTCCTGACTTCAGAACCAATATCATACCCATTATGCCATGTAGATAACTCTAACTGTGTATTACTCTCCTTCAAACACTGTACATTCAAGCTGAACTGGTTTATTTGCTGTCAGCTCTACACAACATTCTATCTCCCACAACCACATCTTACACAGTCTGCTCCCTAGGTCTGAAACATCCTCATATATTTTTTGTAACAAGAATGCTAGCCAATATTTATGTAGCACTTTAACAGTTACAAAGAATTTCACAGATAATACTCACTTGATTGAGATATTATCACAACAATGTGAGGTAGGTGCTATTGTTGATTCTCAGAGAGAATAAATAACTTGCCCAAGATCCCACAGCTAATTGTCAACTGAAACAGAATTCAGATTGAGGTCTTCCTGACTCTAAACCCAGTATTCTATCTGTTGAATCCCTAAGCTAAATGATAGGATTCTTAGCATACTTCAAAGAAGAATTCCTGGAAATCTAGCTTGATGTCCCCAGATAATAATATACCTCACTTCCTTCCATGCACTGAATTACTTGCATTCCTTGTATACAAATGCTGTCTCCCTCTGTGACTTTGCCATGGAGACATGACATCAGGATACTGCTCCAGTTCCACCTAGTTAATTCTTCCTTCTCCTTTCAGATTACTTTCATATATGTTTCTTATATATCTTGTATTATCAAGTGCAGTCTCCTCCATTAGACTGTGGGCTTCTTTAAAGCAGGGACTATATTGTGTTTTTCATTTTTGTTTTGATTTTGTATCCCCAGTCAATAGTCTTATGCCCAGAACATGAGGGATTAATAAATGCTTTCTGACCAATGCATTCTCCTCCTCCCACCAATCACTTTGAAATTACTTTGTCTCTACCTTCCCTTCCCTTTCTTTCCCTTCCCTTCCCTTCCCTTCCAATTTCTTTTTCCTTTTCTTCTCTTGCTATTCTTCTTCCTCCTCTTCCTCTTCCACTAACTACTACCACTTCTACTACTATTTCTTCCTTCTTCTTCTTCTTCTTCTTCTTCTTCTTCTTCTTCTTCTTCTTCTTCTTCTTCTTCTTCTTCTTCTTCTTCTTCTTCTTCTTCTTCTTCTTCTTCTTCTTCTTCTTCTTCTTCTTCTCTCTCTCTCTCTCTCTCTCTCTCTCTCTCTCTCTCTCTCTCTCTCTCTCTCTCTCTCTCCATATATGTGTGTGTATGTGTGTGTTTAATTTTCCGTATATGTTGTTTTTCCCAATAAATGTAACTTTCTTGAATTATACTTCTGACTAATAATTGCTAGTACTTATGTAGTTCTTAAATGTTAATAAAATACTTTACACATATTATCTCATTTTATGTTTACAAAAGACCCTGTGAGATTGATGCATTATCCTCACTTTATAGTTAAGGAAGCTGATGCAGACAGAAGTCAAGTTACTTGCTCAGGGTAATATGCAAGTATCTGATAGAAGATTTAAACTCAGTTCTTTTTGACTCTTATATCAGGTTGTATACCCAAAGAATGGTGATTGAATATCATCTCATTCCTTCCAAGGAGCCTTTCTCTTCCTTGTGAAGGCTACTTGATGAGTCCTTGTATTTACATGCTGAAATTCAGTTATAGTTTACTGTTCAATCAGCCCTGGGCAGGCTTTGGGAACTGCAGATGGAAAAACTGAGAAAGTCACTGTTTTGCCCCACAAGAAAGTGATGAAAGCAGCTATTGATGCTTGGTGGAAGGATACTAAACCTAAACTGATTAGGAAGTAATTAAAGGCAGGAAAACAATCTGGCTGATGCAAATTACAGAAATCAGAAAAGGTTTTCATTGTTAGGGACCTAATTTGAATTCTCTGAGAACACACAGGCCCTTGTTAGTACACACACATACACACACACACACACACACACACACACACACACACACACAACACACAAGGCCATTTGGGGCATCACATTGTTGGTTGCTCAGGAATAAACTTCTAAAATGTTTGAGAAGGCATTCATTTTCCTGAACTGCTTCTCCTTTGCTCGGGGTAAATGAATGTCTCACAGGATGTGCTCATAGAGCCCTAACAATGAAAGGAATTCTAGGAGGTGATGCAAAAATGCCCGAAATTTCCTACTTACACTTCCTCTGAGATCAAAGGTCAATCCTCTCATCAGTGACGCTAGAAAGGAAAGTTAAAAATGTATGGCTGACGTCTGTTAACAAAAGAATGTACACATTTTGTATACATGGCACCAAATAATAATAGTAATAACAAAAGACAGGGCTACCTTTTTCACTTTAGAGTTCTGTCACAATCCATTTCCAGGGGATACAAATAGACCCTACTGAGAATCAGACAGAAGGAAAAAAAAAAAAAACTCTGCAGCACAGTCTGTCCTGTGCTCTTACTGAATTCAGGTCATTCTACTTACATTAGAGGAAATAGCACCCCTGGAACCATCTGGGGAACAATTAAGCTACCTCTCGGACCTTCTCTCCCACTGTGACTGCCATGATTATTTTCTCACTTCTCCTGCCATCCATGGTCCCTCTGCTCCAGCTTCAGAGCTTTTTAGGGAAGGTGGGCCTAATTCTACCTATTTTTTTTTAAATTGAAAATCCCCAAAGCTCTAGGAAATGTTTATTCTATTCTGTATATATTTGCACTTTGACAATCTTCTCTTTTATCCTCCCCAAAAAGCAGCCTGGATCCAGAAGCTGCACTCCAGGTTAGGAGTGCATAGGTCTGGACATCTTTAGGTCAAAATGGATCTCTAGAGGGGTAGATAGCTACCCCTATATATATGTAACATAATTACACAGCCCAATAAAAATGCAGATGGGATGCAGGTTGGTTTTTGTAAATCATTAGAAGCAATGCTAATACATTGCCCTATTGGAAATTCTCTAAGTGGGACTGACTACTAGGTAGGAGGTAGTCTCAAGAAATCAGTAATCTTTGATCCTCACACTTGAACTGACTCATCCAAAGATTTTTAAGCTCCTAAAATATTTTTAGCTCTATGTTTCTCCTTCCCTTTACTGTCCATGACAATTGCAAAGATTTCACAGTGAGTGAAAGTTATATAGAAATTTGGAAAATCCTTCTTGAAATTAAAATTTGTCATTTTATTTAATCTGTGACTATGGCCACATTTCATGTCATCATCATAATTCTATATGTATTAGGTAAGTATTTTTCCAATATTTTTATGTTATAGATGGGTAAACTGAGGCTCATAGAGAACAAGCAGCTTTTCCAAGATCACACATGTAATAAATATGAATGGTAGACTTTGAATCCAAGCACTCTTACTTCGTAGTTTGAAATCTTCCTATTGTATCATACTGTCTTAGTTACCAACATGTTGACAATGATCTTTAAACTGCAACAGAAAAAAATGCTTTTTTAGTGTGATGTTTATTACATTTCCACCCATTCCACTCCCCATTTTGAATTGTTTCTTGAGTTCTAAAGGCAAACTCAATCTTTTGTGAAGCCTCTTCTGGTCCCTTAAGTCAGTAAAGAACTCTCCTCTTGCCCTTATGGTTGCTGTTCAGTCATTTTCCAGTTGTTCCCAAATCTTCATGACCCCCTGAGGGTTTTCTTTGAAGATACTAGTTTGTCATTTCCTTCTCCAGCTCATTTTACAGATGAGGAAACTTGAGACAAACAGGATAAAGTGAGTTGCCCAACATCGCATAGCTAGGAGGTGTCTGAGTCTAGAGTTGAACTCAGAAAGATGAAGTTTCCTGACTCTAGGCCTAGCACTCACTGTGCCACCTTGATGTCCCAGTACTTCCCTTTTATCTCTCTGATAGCCATATAGCTTATTGTTATCTATTATATTTGTTTGCTTATATATCCTTTGTCCTTAGTAGACTTTTCAGTGTCATAAGGATAAAAAAACCGTTTCTTATCTAAAGTTTGTGTTTCCTTCAGTATGTATCACAGAGCTCAGTACCAGTTAGGGTGATTAATAATAGTTTAATTGAATTTGTTAAACCTATAATGATGGTAACTAGACATGACAAGAAGACAGTTTCCTTATTTCTAAATTTAACTCCAACTAATTCTTATTTAAATTACAGCTTTAAAAAGTGGTGGTGAGGGAATTTTGGCCTCAGTCTTTCATTTTTCCTTATCTTTTTTGTTTTAAATTTTCTATTGATTATAAACCATATATGATATAAGTATTTTATTTTCAGATATCATGGGCTGGTTGTAACTATTGTAATCAGCATTTCTTGAGTATCCATAATGGACCAATTCAAGTAGTTTATTTGAAGAAAAGAGATTGTTTTGTAATAGCTTAATTTCTGGGCAGGTTATGTGTTGTCCAGATGATGGTGCTAGAACAGTGCTCTTGGTCCTACCTTGAACATTGGGACTCACTGTGGGTTTCATAAGTCTTAGATAGAAATAGAATTTAAAACCATTTAAAGCACCTTTTCCAGACTAATCATCATGATTATCAGCATCATCATTTATTGGACATTATTTATTGGGTGGTCACAGGGAGTATAGAACAGTACAGACAAAGCACAAGATTTCTATGAGCCATAACATGCCCTTTAGCATTATAAAATACTTTAGTGGGTCTCATTTATTCTATTAATGCAGCTCCTTTGGCCAGTCTCAACCAGCAGAAAGGACCTGGCCCCAAAAAGAAGGTTGTTTTTAAAGAGGTATAGTTCCTTAATAAATACTAACATCATCTATATACAAATGCTCTTTATGGAGAACTAATGTGCCTGCCTTTATACTTTCTTTGACAAAAGAAGCATTTTACAATAGAAAGGTTAGCTTGTGTGATGCCATTGAAATGAATTCTTTCACAAAATGTATGCATGAATTTTTGAAGGCAACATTTTGAATTTCACAATATTGAGAGGAGTCATGCAGGCCGCCCATCATGTTATACAAAAGTAAATCAAGAGTGAGGTTCTACTATGAATGTAGCTACAGTTTTACTTTTGTTTAGGAAAAAATATACAGGCTTTGAGTGTTAAAGTGGGGGCAGGGTGAGGAGAGACAGAAAGAAGTGGTAGAAATAAAAGTCTTTTTGTGAAGTATTTTGGTTTTGTAGAATATTCAGTCATTTCTTCCCACTTTCCTCTACCTGTATACTCTTAAAGAAGAGGTAGTGAAGGGCAGAAAGTAGGAGATATTTATTTCCCAGAAGCTCTCTGGTCTGCATCTTAATGTTCTCTTGTATGTGCTAAATGGCAACTAGTCCTGATGCACAAAGTAAATGTTTTCTTCAGCAATCACAAAAAAACAAACTCCCCCCCCATTTGAAAGCCACTAAAAGGGATTATGCTTTTATGCAAAGGCTGTTAGAAATGAAAGGCTAGTTTCCTACTCCTTTCCCAACTAGTGATTGATAGAACTCAGCCATTATGAATCAGCAGCTTTCTCCTTTTTGCATTCTTCCTGCATTCTTTCCCACTAGCGTCTTCACCATTTGTTCTGAGAGCTGGCTGGCTGCGTGCCCCTAAACCAGACCAGAACTCTGCATCACACAGAGCTATCTAGTATTTATACCTTCATGTGATTTCCCCAAAATACTTCATGTTTATATTTTATTTTATCCTTAAAATATACAAATTAAGCAGAGTTGATCCTTTTGATTTAGTTTAAAGCATTCAATGAACAATTTTATTAATGGTCATTTAGTAATCACCTATTGATGCAATATATGAGAGGAAGTATCCTGTGAAGTGAGATCAAATCCTGTGTAAAACACTACCTATATGATCCTGGGCAAATCACTTAACTTTTCTGAGTCTTGGAGAGTTCTCTAAGATCTTGGAGATCATCAAGTTTTGATCCCCTTACTGAAATATGAATAAAAATATTTTTGAGTCCCTGACACCTAATCTTTACAACTTTATAATTCTCTTTTCCCCTAAATGCTCTGGCAAAGAAAATAATTACACAATGACAGTTTCAAATCAATCCACCTAGAAATTTTGAATTCTTCAACCTTAGGTAGACTTTGACTTTTTCATTAAATCTGCTCTTGTGGCCACACTCAAATTTAGCCCATGATTGAACTCAATTTTTCAACATCTTAAACCATCCTCCTTAATGAGGTCTTTCCCCATTATCTTAATTGTTAATGCTCTCTGCCTCCTCAACTTAACTTATATTTATTTATCTCTGGGTGTTATAGCCCACCATAGAATGTACAGCTTAGGGGCAAGTGCTGTTTTGTTTTTTGCCTTTGTGTGACCTCACACATGGCACAAACCTGACAAATATTTCTTGAATTAAATGTATTTGAAAAGTAATGTGGGAGGGGGCAGCTAAGTAGTATAATGGATAAAGCATCAGTCTGAAATCAGGAGGACCTGAGTTCAAATTTGATCTCAGACACTTACCACTTTCCTGGGTAAGTCATTTAACACCAATTAACCCCAAATGGAAAGGAAGGAAGGAAGGAAGGAAGGAAGGAAGGAAGGAAGGAAGGAAGGAAGGAAGGAAGGAAGGAAGGAAGGAAGGAAGGAAGGAAGGAAGGAAGGAAGGAAGGAAGGAAGGAAGGAAGGAAGGAAGGAAGGAAGAAAGAAAAGGGAAGAAAGAAAGAAAGAAAGAAAAGGAAAGAAAGAAAGAAAGAAAGAAAGAAAGAAAGAAAGAAAGAAAGAAAGAAAGAAAGAAAGAAAGAAAGAAAGAAAGAAAGAAAGAAAGAAAGAAAGAAAGAAAAGGAAAGAAAGAAAGAAAGAAAAGGAAAGAAAGAAAGAAAGAAAAGTAATATGGGAAAGCAGAAGGATTGGGGAAAGTGAAATAACAGCATAGAGCTATGAATTAGGAAGATTACTTTGGCAACTATGGGAAGAAAGCTATTGAAGGTAGTTAAATATATTGTTTGACATTAGATCTATTCTATTTACTTCCAGAGGGCAGAATTAGGAGTAGCAGATGGAATCTGCAGAGAAACAAATTTTGATTCAATTTAAGGAAACACTCCCTAATAATTGGGGTTATTCACTAAAGGAATGGGCTGTTTCACTGGAGTTTTGGCAAGATAGGTTAGGGGATGGAACATAGAACTGAAGTCAGGAAGACTTGAAATCAAAACCTATCTCAGCCAGTTAAACTACTAACTACTAAGGGCAAGACACAACCTCTCTGGAGGACAGTTCTTGTTTGTGGCAATATAGAATTGCACTAGGTATTACTAAAGCCCCTTCCAAGCCTAAATCTATGGTTCTATAACATTATTAAATTAATTTTCTTGAACACCAAACAATAAAAATTTATTAAACATCTATTATATATCAAACATTGTGCTAAGCACTGGGGACCCACAAAAAAAAGCACCTCTTGCCCTCAAGGAATTTATAATTTTACAATAATTAGTGAAAGAGATTGCAGGTGTGTGTTAGACTAGATAGCTCCTAAGGTCCCTTCTAACTCTACCATTATGCAATTAGAAGAAAGCTCTTAACAATAGTAGCAGCAAGAGGTAATAAGATGGTAGCAATGCAAGTGGAAAGGACAGATGGAAGAGGGAGTGTGGAGGTAGGAGTGACAGAACTTGGCAAAAAAGAAATGAGGTGACTCACTTGCCTCCCAGGGATTTGTCCAGGATTAAAACTGTATCAAGCAAAAAACCAGAGATAGATTTTAAAGTTTCAAAATTCACCTTATTAGAAAACAAACAGTTGTCCCCAGTTACTTTGAGAAGATTTAGTGTCTTCTCATTATGCCTTCTATTTCCCAAAGTATTCTGCCCTGATGAGATCTTATTTTCAGTATTGTGTTCTGTTCTGGGGCTACATTTTATGAGGAATATTAGTAGCTAGATTTCATTTTAAGGACAGTGGATGGCTCTATGAAACTGTTTAATGGCAGAGTAAAAAGATTACTTAGAAACCATCTAATCTATTGTGCTTAGTGCAATGTCTAGAACATAGTAGGTGCTTAATAAATGTTTATTGATGGATGGATGGATGGATGGATGGATGGATGGATGGATGGATGGATGGATAATGAAGAATCTGTACTACAAATCATCTAAATAGTAATTCACATTTGTCTGTTTCATCCTCCACGTGATCTTCCCAAATTTTTTTTTCAAGTTTCTATTTCCACTAACATCACTTTCAGCAGTTATTTCCACATCCTATTTTACTGGAAAGATCTAGTCATGAACTTCCTTATCCTTCCTCCTCTTTCCTTCCTTCCTCATAGCTTTTAAATATTAAGAAATTAAAAGGAATATTTTCTATTTGAGGGTTACAATAGAATAGTAAACACTCTGAGGGCAGTAAATAAATTGTTTTTGTATCTCTAATGCCTAGCACATTACCTAGAACATAGTAGCTGCTTAATAAATATTTGTTAAATATTTAATGACTAAATGAATACTTTTTTAAATGGGAAAACAATTTCTTGGAAATATTTCCTGAAGGAAAAAAAATTAGAAATTCTAGTACATTACAAGTGTGATATGAGTCATGAGCTAATACAGTCACACTACCCAAGAAAATAACATTGTTCTAAGGACAATTTAAACTTACTGTTAAAAACTTTTTCTGGATGTACATAAAGAAGGGTAATATTTATGTTGCTCTCTTACCCTCATTAGACAACGTCTAAAATAACAGTGTTCAGTATTGTGCTACAAGTTTTTAGGAAGGATGAAGGCACTAACAAGTTCAGTGACCAGCTAGTTTGGCCAGAATATAGAGTATATTAAGAAAAGTGATATGAAGGAAGTGATATGAGCCAAGCAAATTAAACACTGCCATCACTTCCCTTCAGATTCTGATAGAGACAACTCAAGAATGTGATGCAAAGAGTCCCAAATAGCAGTAGATTCCCACACTACCAGCTCTGCTTCCAGTGAAGTACCCAAAGTCATTCTTCAGGGTGTAAGGGTTAAAAAGCCTCTAGAAGCAAGAAATGCAGTTCAAGGCATGTGGGAGGACCTGAGGGATGAGAGGTTCTAAGGCGCAGGTGAGTCCTACATGGAGGTGGGGCACAGCCCCATGAGGAGGTGTCTGATTCCAGGTACCATGCCTCCCTCCTTAGTGTTCTCAAAGCCTAGCACTCCTCCCTCCTTCTTCTTGGGCCAATCCCATTATGCCAGGTTCCTAGAGGACTTCCCCTTCCCCCATATCATCAGTGGGGTATAAATATGTGCTATCTCAGAATAAAGTTCTCTTTCACTTCATCCCTACCTAATGGTGGTCTGTCTCTATTGGATCCGAGTTGGTGCCCAAAGACGGGTAAGTGTGGCCTAGTCGTGCCGTCGATGGACAGGCATTAAGAGTAGCTCAAAGGGGAGCTACCAGGTTAGAGTAGTCTAGGGGTGTAACACAAGGAATCAATCCTTGTGGAGATATAATCTGGCAAGTGCTTTTGCAAGTACTTCAACCCCTTCATCCTCAGGAGCCATAGCCTGAACATCCAGAAAAGAAAATTCTTACCAGTAACGTCCATAACATTGTCAAATCATTTACCTTTAGAAAATATTTTGGTTTTGTCAATGAAAATTCTATTGAAGAAAATACATAATCATGTATTATGTTACTATCTGATTTACAGCTCATACAGCATATATATATATATATATATATATATATATATTATGTGTGTATATGTTGTCTTCACCATTAGAATATGTTCTTCTAAAATAATTGGAAAATGAATGGATGCCCATTAACTGGGGACTGGACAAATAAGTTATTGTATATGAGAGTAATGGAATATTATTGTTGAATAAAAATGAAGAATAAGCTGACTTTTTAAAAGTCTGGAAAGAGTTACATGAATTGATGCTGAGTGACGCAAGCAGAACCAGGAAAACACTGTACCACAGCACTCACAAGATTGAGTGAAGATCAAACATGATAAACTTGGCTTTTCTCAGCAATTCAGCAATTCAAGGCAATTCCAATAAAATTTGGATAGAATATGCCATCTGCATCAAGGGAGAGAACTAAGGAGACTAAATCTGGATCAAGGCAGCTTATTTTCACATTATTTTTTCTTCTGTTTTTTTCATGGTTTTTCCCTTTTGTTTGGATTTTTCTCTTCCAACCTAGCTCATATGGAAATATGTAAAAAATAAATGCACATGTATAATCTAAATA
The DNA here is from genome assembly GCF_048593235.1 of Sminthopsis crassicaudata. NCBI lineage: Eukaryota > Metazoa > Chordata > Mammalia > Dasyuromorphia > Dasyuridae > Sminthopsis > Sminthopsis crassicaudata. The sequence goes on along the minus strand of NC_133619.1, from coordinate 534,973,830 downwards.
AATAAAACAAAAAAGAAGAGGCTTGGCCACAACACTAATAAAAGAATATGTCCGTATAGAGCAGGGACTGTCACAGTTTTCTGTTTGTTATCTCTAACATTTATAGTACTCTGCATTTAGTAAGCACTTAATAAATATGTTTTATTCTTTTATCCATCCATCTATCCAACAAGTCTACAAGCTGGACTAGAGACAGATTGGGAAAGGTTTGAAATGTAGAGGGAATGATCCTTCATTATAGAGACAATAGGAAGCTTTCAAAGAGTGGTAAAAAAGAAGGGAGAAGATATATCATTATAGAGACAATAGGAAGCTTTCAAAGAGTGGTAAAAAAGAAGGGAGAAGATATAGGAGTGCAATAGAGATGCAGTTGAAAAGATGACAATTAATTAGATATGGAAAGTGAGGGAAAATGAAGAATTGGAAAAGAATACCTATAATTTTATGTCTGTAGATAAAGATATGGCAAGAGAAAGGATGTGCTATCCTCAAGGGGCAATAGTGTAATTATGCAAAATGGTAGAATTTAGAGGAAGATTAGAGTTAGAAGAAGCATAGGTAAGCAGTTTTCTTTTGTACAAGTTGAGTTGAGGATGCCATTGAGATATATCTAGGCAATGCTGAGAAATCATTTGACAGTGCAGTTCTAGTTCAGAAAATGGATTAAAACTGGATATGTTGATGGGGAGTTACTATCACATAGTAGAAGTGATCATAAAATAGAAGTTGATATTATACTTTAACATATTTAACATGTATTGGTCAACCTGCCATCTGGGGGGGGGGCGAAGGAGGGGAAAAATTAGAACAAAAGGTTTGGCAATTGTCAATGTTATAAAATTACCCATGAATATATCTAGTAAATAAAAACTATTAAATAAAAAATAATAATTAAATAAAAAAATAGAAGTTGATAACATCTTGAAAGACAAAATGTAGAGAAAAGAGAAGTGGGTTCTGTAGGATCTATAATTGGACAGTGGAAAGAATAAGACAGTAATCAAGTACTGAGTTCTAATTCTAGCTTTCTTTCTGAGGAGTGATCTTGGACAAGACATTCATCTTTCTGAGATCTGATTGCCTTTGCTGTATAATAAGAGCAGGGATATTAGGTTTTAGAACTAGAAAGGAATTCTGAAACTTTTTAGTGCAATTCTCTCCCTACCAAAGGGAAAAATCAAAGTCTAAGTGATTTTCTGAAGATCACACAGTAAATGAAAGGAACTTCTTAGAATGAAGATTTGAAATAAAGTCTATTGATTCTCAATCTCATAATCTTTCCTTGATTGTAGAATTGGCTAAGACAATTTTCCTGTCTTACAGTAAAGATGAGTAAGAGAAAGGATGTTAAAGTGTTTTATATACTATAAAATTATAACAAATATACTATCATCTGATTATTAAAAGATGCTCAAATTTTATAATAGTCTCCATTGCTCTATAACACTCAAACAAGCAGCCTACCCCCCGTTAATTTAAATTTCTTTGCTTGGAATTTAAACCCATTACCACTTTCCTCTCCTTGGGGAAGGTAATAATAGATGGTCACCAAACTCCAAATATTTATCCTTCAGACACTTGAAACAATTGTTAAATCATTCATAATCCATCTTCTCCCAAACATGAGTAGTAATAATTCCCTATCAGTTTTAATCTCAGATCTTCTTCCTAATACTTCTAATTGTTTTTCTTCCCTGCTTGTTTTAGTTTTTCTTTCACTCTCTTATCACATGCTGAGCTCCCTATAGAGTTCTAATCTACCTACAGTATAAAGGCGAGAGAAATTCTTGGTTCTCACTCCTGATAATATAGAGTCAACCCTACATTACTTAGATAAGAACAGAAGTAGTATATTCCAAAGATAGTCATCTTTCCTCATATATAAAATCAGGATTATAATAATACTTACTCCATAAGGTGGTTGTGAGGATTTGTAAATTTTTAAGTGCTATGTACATCCTATCATGATTATAATTCTATCTTTTAAAAGATTATATCTTAGGCTGGGCGAATATAATAAAGATGACAATACTCCCCAAACTAATCTATTTATTTAGTGTTATACCAATCAGACTCCCAAGAAACTATATTAATGACCTAGAAAAAATAACAACAAAATTCATATGGAAGAATAAAATGTCGAGAATTGCAAGGGAATTAATGAAAAAAAAAGTCAGAGGAAGGTGGTCTAAGTGTACCTGATCTAAAGCTATATTATATAGCAGCAGTCACCAAAACCATTTGGTATTGGCTAAGAAATAGACCGGTCGATCAGTGGAACAGATTAGATACAAAGGACAAAAAAGGGTACATCTATAGCAATCTAGTCTTTGACAAACCCAAAGATACCAACATTAGGGATAAAAATTCATTATTCGGAAAAAAACTGTTGGGAAAACTGGAAATTAGTATGGCAGAAATTAGATATGGATCCACACTTAACACCATATACCAAGATAAGATCAAAATGGGTCCATGATTTAGGCATAAAGAATGAGATCATAAATAGATTAGAGGAACAGAGAATAGTCTATCTCTCAGACCTGTGGAGGAGGAAGGAATTTATGACCAGAGGAGAACTAGAGATCATTATTGATCACAAAATAGAAGATTTTGATTACATCAAACTAAAAAGTTTCTGTACAAATAATACTAATGCAAAAAAAGATTAGAAGGGAAGTAACAAATTAGGAAAATATTTTTAAAGTTAAAGGTTCTGATAAAGGTCTCATTTCCAAAATATATAGAGAACTGACCCTAATTTATAAGAAATCAAACCATTCTCCAATTGATAAATGGTCAAAGGATATAAACAGACACTTCTCAGATGATGAAATTGAAACTATTTCCACTCATATGAAAGAGTGTTCCAAATCACTACTGATTAGAGAAATGCAAATTAAGACAACTCTGAGATACCACTACACACCTGTCAGATTGTCTAAGATGACAGGAACAAATTATGATGAATGTTGGAGGGGATGTGGGAAAATTGGGACACTAATACATTGTTGGTGGAGTTGTGAAAGAATCCAGCCATTCTGGAGAACAATTTGGAACTATGCCCAAAAAGTTATCAAACTGTGCATACCTTTTGACTCAGCAGTGCTACTACTGGGCTTATATCCCAAAGAAATACTGAGGAGGGGAAAGGGACCTGTATGTGCCAAAATATTTGTGGCAGCTCTTTTTGTAGTGGCTAGAAACTGGAAGATGAATGGATGTCCATCAATTGGAGAATGGTTGGGTAAATTATGGTATATGAAGGTTATGGAATATTATTGCTCTGTAAGAAATGACCAGCAGGAGGAATACAGAGAGGCTTGGAGAGACTTACATAAACTGATGCTGAGTAAAATGAATAGAACCAGAAGATCACTATACACTTCAACAACAATACTGTATGAGGATGTATTCTGATGGAAGTGGAAATCTTCAACATAAAGAAGATCCAACTCACTTCCAGTTGATCAATGATGGACAGAAACAGCTACACCCAGAGAAGGAACACTGGGAAGTGAATGTAAATTGTTAGCACTACTGTCTATCTACCCAGGTTACTTATACCTTCGGAATCTAATACTTAATGTGCAACAAGAAAATGGTATTTACACACATATGTGTATCTAGATTATATTGTAGCACATGTAAAATGTATAGGATTACCTGTCATCGGGGGGAGGGAGTGGAGGGAGGGAGGGGATAATTTGGAAAAATGAATATAAGGGATAATGTTAAAAAATTACTCATGCATATATACTGTCAAAAAATTTATAAATCAAAAGATTATATCTTTTTATCTGCACTTTTGTCTAGTCAATCTACTTTTTTCTTGTATTGGTAAACTGATTTGTTTCTGCTACATTAGAGCCATTTTTTTTGCATTTATCCCTTTGGTATTCTCTGCTGTACTTTTCTGGTCATTTCTTTTTTATCTTGAAGTGTAGTTTGGCAGTTATTATTTTTTTCAACTTGAGTTCCATCCAGGAATAGTTCGGTTTTTTTTTGTTTTGTTTTGTTTTTCTGAAATTTCAAAGATCATACAACTGCTTCCCCTTTGGAAAGAATCATGAACTTTACTTCTCATTAGACCTCACCAGTTAACAGAAAATATCAGGGATTGAATGTTGGGAAAAGCATATTTGACCTATACTCAATATGTTCTGTCTTGATATCACCCAATAGAGAAGTGAGTTTGTATTTTCTACCATCTGGAAATTCTCCCTCCCTCCTCCCCTTTCCTTGCTTCTTCTCTTCTCCCTCTCCTTCTCTCTCATTCTTTCTCTCTTTCTTTTCTCCCTCCTCCCCCCTCTCTTCTCTCTCTCTCTCTCTCTCTCTCTCTCTCTCTCTCTCTCTCTCTCTCTCTCTCTCTCTCTCTCTCTCTCTCTCTCTCTCCCTCCCTCCCTCCCTCCCTCCCTCCCTCCCTCTCCTCTCTCTCTCTCTCTCTCTCTCTCTCTCTCTCTCTCTCTCTCTCCTCCCTCCCTCCCTCCCTCCCTCCCTCCCTCCCTCCCTCCTCCCTCCTCTCTCTCTCTCTCTCTCTCTCATCTCTCTCTCTCTCTCTCTCTCTCTCTCTCTCTCTCTCCTCTCTCAACAATTCTGAAATTCTAGACATCGTTATTATTCCCCATTTTTCTGTTAAGGGCTAAATAGCACAGTGGGTAGAGTACAGGCCTGGCATCAGGAAGACTCTTATTTCATGAGATAGAGAAGCAAGTCAGGAATTCTCTTTTCTGTTCCTTCTGAGGAGTTATAGAGAGATAATTTTGGTGCCTGAAAAAGTTTATGACATTTGCTAATTTTTTTTTCCTTTAGAAAAGGAAAAGTATGTAATCATGTTCTCTCCACCTTTCTTGCTTCCATTTTGGGTATGACTATAAGTTTATATATATGAAAAGGGCTGTAACTAACATATAAGGAATACCTCATAACCTAGGTGGTACAGTGAATAAAATGCACATGTCTGTAATCAAGAAGACTGAATTTAAATTCAACTTCAGATGCTTAACTGAGTGATGCTGGGTAAATTATTTAATCTCTCTATTCTTCAATTTCTTCAACCATAAAATGAGGATAAAAAGACTACCCACCTCCTAGAGTTGTGAGAATCACATGAGATAGTATTTGTTTAAGCTATTTATCATCATCATCATCATCATCATCATTTCAATTTCCTTATTGTAGTCATGTATGCCCATGTCTGATCATTATAATCTAGTCATGGCCTAATCTAGGCAGATTATGAAGGGACTCTCACATGTTTATTCTTGGAAGTTGTATTTTTTTAATACAGCCAAAGATCACAAAGATTTTTATTGACTGCCATCTCACACTACTGATTTATATTGATTTTATGATCCACTAAAATTCTCAGATCTTTTCCCATCAAATAATAAGTCTACCAATATCTCTCATGTCTTTTACTTATAAAATTTATTCACAAGAGTGAAAAAATACTTTCTAAAACTTAAACATTTAAGATCTCTTGAATTGGATTATGAGCAGAAGAGAATAGTATATATGGCTGAGTTGGAAAGAATCTTAGTGGACATCTAGTCATATCCATATCTAAGCAGGGATCCTCTTTACAACATCTTTAACAGTTTCAACCTTCATTTAAAAGCCTGCAATGATGTTGAATTCATTAACGTAGAAGCAGCGTATTCTACATTTGATCATCTTTAATTACCAGGAAAGTATTCCTTGTATCTATTTATGTCTATCTTTTTGCAATTTATACCCACTATTACTCATTTTGTTCTCCAGGACAAAAATAAATGAATGAATGAATCTATTCTTTCTATATAAGTGCTCTTCAATTACCAAAATGCTACAATCATCTCCCCTCCCTTATAATTATTCTATTATCTTGTCTAAATAAATATAAATAACCCACTTTCTTCAAATATTTCTCATATGGTATATTTTACTGTCTTTTCACCTGTCCTGTTTGCTCTCCCTCATATGTTCTTAACTCTATAAATGTCCTTCCTCCAATATGTTGTGAACACCTTGGCTCAATACTTTCTGTCATGACCAGGAGAGACAATTGAGAAATTATAACTTTGTTTAGAACACTGTGCTTCTATGAGAATACTCTTTAAGATTTCAGTATATTACCAGAACTTGATCAGATATCTTTGTTTTGTTTATGGTGTAACATTTCATTTTTTAATAACAGTTTTCCCAATTACATATCTAGACAATCTTCAGCTTTAATTTTTACAAGATTTTGAGTTCCAAATTTTCTCCCTCTCTCCATTCCTTTCCTTCTTCCTTAAATGGTAAACAATTTGATTTATATTATATGTGTTCCATCATGTAAAACATATATCCATATTAGTCACACTTGTAAAAGATGAAATGAATCCAAAGAAAAGAATAAAATAATTTTTAAAAAGTCTTCAATCTGTATTCAGAGTATATCAGTTTTTTATCTGGATGTATATAACATTTCTCCTCATGAATACTTTGTACTTGTCTTGGATCATTGTGTTGCTGAGAACTGAGTCATTTGTACTTGAATGTTTTCCTGACTCTACTCATTTTACTTTGTACTAATTCATACATGTCTTTCCAGGTTTTTCTGATATCTTTTCCTATTCATTTCTTATTGCATGAGTATATTCATATACAGTTATATATCACAGCTTGTTCAGCCTTTCCCCCAATTGATAGGCATCCTCTCAGTTTCCAATATTTTTCCAATGCAAAAAGGCCTACTATAAATATTTTTGCACATGTAGGTTCTTTCCTCTTTTAAAAATGATCTCTTTGGGATATAGATATAATAGTGCCATTGCTGGATCAAAAGGTATATACAGATTGGCTGTCCTTTAGACATAGTTCCAGATTGTACTCTAGAATGGTTGGATCAGTTAACAACTCCACCAACAATATATTTCATGTCCCAATTTCCCCACATCATCTTCAGCATTTATTAGTTTCTTTTTTTGGTCACATTAACCAATCTTATAGGTATGAAATGGCACCTTAGTGTTGTTTTAATTTGCATTTTTTCCAATCAAAAGTGATTCAGAGCACATCATTATATGCCTATAAATAGCTTTGATTTCTTTATCTGCTTTGACCATTTATCCATTGGGGAATGGATTGTCTTCTTTTAAATTTGATTCAGTTCTCTATATATTTGAGAAAGAAGGCCTTTATCAGAGACATTGCTGTAAAGATGATTTCCCAACTTTCTGCTTTCCTTCTAATCTTGGTTACTTTGGTTCTGCTTGTGCAAAAGCTTTTAAATTTAATATAATCAAAAATGAACCTGTAACTAGCTTAATATCTCTTTTAAAAATCTGGAAGCTACTTCATTTAGTGCATATAGATATAGATATATAAAATTGATATTCATTGTCTATAGCACTTTTTAGCAAGATGTAGTTTCCTTCCTTATTTCTTTAAATTGGATCTAATTTTGCTTTTGCTTTGTCTGAGATCAGGATTGCTACCCCTACTTTTTTTTTTATAAACTTCCAGCTCAAGCATAATGGATTCTGCTCTAGTCTTTTAATCTTTACTCTGTGTATATTTCTTTGCTTTAAAGGAATTTCTTATAAATAACATAATATAGGATTTGGATTTTTGATCATTCTGCTATCTGATTCCATTTTATGAGAGTGCCTTATTTTCCCATTCACAATTACTATGTATTTCCATTTTATTTTGCCTCCTATTTTGCCTTCTCTCTCCTTTGCCCTCTGGTTTTGTTGCCCTTAATTGTCCTGCCTCAGTTTCCCTGAATTGTTCCACCTCAGTTCTTGTTCTGCCTCAATCCCTCTGGATGCAACACCACCCTTTCCTCCTAATCATTAGAACTGATATAATTTAGGGTTGACTAAACTAAGATTATAAACTGTAAATTTTAATCCAGATAAGGAGAAAGACCTTCTATCTTAGGCATCATGGCCCCCCATTCCTTCCCCTCTTATCAGAATGTCTGATGCCTCCCCCCATTCTGGCATTGTTCTTCTTGATCCCAACTTGTCATAATGTCCAGAGCCTCCGCCAACCCTGTCAGAACTGGACTGATAGTCCATTACCATTCTCAGTGCTCTGACTCCACTTCTGCCTTGATCTACCCCAGTAGCTTGGCGCCACATGTGTATATATATTTCATGGGAACTTCACATTCCTAGCTGGATGCTTTGAGACATCAGCCCTGGGGGCAACATGCCTCCAGAACAATCTCTCCCTCTCAAATAAAATAAACACTCTTTAATCTCTATCTTGCCTCAGTTTCTCTGGAATTATAGTTTCATGATATAAAATCAGTTTTCCTTGAAAGATACTATCCAAGTCCTCCTTTTGATTATGGCTTTCAGGTAATCCAGTGATTCTGACACTGCCTTTCCTAGATTTATTTTCCAGGTCTGATGTTTTTCCAATGAGGTTTTTTTTTTTTAATTTTGTTTGATTTTTTTCACTCTTTCAAATTTGTTTGATTGATTCTTGATATTTCATAAAGTCATTAGTGTCCATTTGCCCAATTCTAAGTTTTAGGGAATTATTTTCCTCAGTTGACATTTGTATCCTTTTCCATTTGGCCAATTCTACTTTTTAAACAGTTTTTTTCCCAAGCTGTTGGTTCCTTTTTATAATTCTCTTACATTACTCTCATTTCTTTTCCCAATTTTTCTTCTACCTCTATTATATGATTTTTAAAGCTCCTTTTGGAGCTATTCCATGAGTACTTACTGAGCTTGAGAGTGGTTCCTGTTTTTCTTTGGGGTTTTGCCTGTAGGTATTTTGACATTGTGAATTTTTATTTTGATCCTATCACCAAAATAACTTCCTATGGTCAGAGTCTTTATTTTTGTTGCTTGTTTTGTTTTGCTCATCTTTCTTGACCTTTTTCTTTTGTTTAAAAATTTGTTCTCTGCTTTTAGGATGGAACTGACGTTGTCTCAGGTTTCTTGTGCCAGTGGCTATAAGCTCTCACTATTTACCTGGCACTGCATTGTTTTTGCCCTAGATCTATATAGGCCTGTCATGTCTCATAGTTTGCTAAGGACATGGCTGGTATTGCTGGAGATCACAGGAATCTGACACATTACCTGCTGTTAATCCGGGGTCCTAGTGCTACTTTCTGACATGTGCTGAAGTCATGGGGGTATTTCTGTATTTTTCTGGGGTTACACTGGAGCATGCAGTGGTCTGGCCTGTTTGCCTGGGACTCTACTGAAATATATGCTGGTTCTGAGAACTGGGGTCTTCCCATTTCCCTGGCTATTGTAAGGCATTCATCTGTTATACTAGGGCTAAGGATCTCCCACTGGTTTGCTGAGGTGGAGCTTGCTGCTGGTTTGCTTGGTTGCTTCCTAGAGAGTATTTTTTTTTACCAGACTGAGACAGACCTTTCTTGCAAATATTCCAAGTTTCTTGCATTAAAAGATTATTTCACCTCATCTTTTTGCTGATTCTACCATTTCAGGATTTTAGGGTACTATTTCATGGTTGTTTGGAGGTAAATATGGGAGTTATAGCAATTTATTGCTTACTTTTTCATACTGGCTCTCAGAAGTCTCACAAGAATCTTTTTTTAAAAAAGATATAGTTCTATTTTCTTAGAGGTAGCAATATCTCATTGGGAAAAAGAGGAAGAATAGGAAGTACATTCATTAGTATCCAAAAAACTTACATGAATTACTATAATAACTAAATTAAAAGTCTCATTTCCAAAATTTTCTAAACTCCAGAATGTCTATGTTAGGAAGGGAACCTTCAAGATAATTTCATTCATCCTCCTCATTTTTACACATTGGAAAAATAAGGATTCAAATACAAGTCTTTGGACTTCAAGGCCAATGGTGTTTCTATTAAGCAAGATTTTCAAAATTTTTTCTTTTCCTATCTGAAAACATCTAATTGTATATCTTTAGTTTTCCATGATCAAATCTTTTAGCATGTAAATGATTTTAACTATAATTTTGAAAAAAGAATCACTCCTAACTTTCTTTTCTTACCATAGATTTCTTGCAATAGCATCAGGGACTGGAGAGTAAGATTGAATCCATTGGAAAATGTTCTTTATATTAGGTTGATTTAGACACCTTTTGCAGAGGTGATCTATGATTCTCACCATGAATAAAGGACAGTTTAGATATTATATGACCAATTGTCCTGACATTTGGGCAAATCTTTTGGACACAATCTTGTGATGCTGTCACATGAGAATCAGTTTAAGAAACTAGAAATTTTTAGCCTGGAGAAGAGAAGATTTGGAGGGGAAAGGAAAGTTGTCTGCAAGCATTTCCAAGTCTATCACATGGAAGAGGACTTCTATTGCTTGTCCTCAAAGAGCAGAATCAAGAGAATTGGGTATAAATTGTAAAGAGATACATTTAAGAATAACTTGGGGAAAAATTCCTAACAATGAAAGTTATTTAAAAAAATAGAATGGGAGGCAGTGGATTTCCTTCCTCCAGAGGCAGTGGATTCTCTTTCACCAAAGATCATAAAACAAACGGTTAAATGAAGAATACTTGCTAATAAATGGCAAGATTGTTGGAAAAAGCAATTATTCTCCCAAAGTGATAACTCATTTCTAGAAAATTATGTGTTGGTGTTATATATATGCACAAATATAAACAAATATCTTGTATATTTATTTTTAACAAATTGTATTGATGCTTTTTTTACATGCCATGGTTTCCTACAATGTACTTCCTTCTCTCCATCCCATATAACAATATTTTTAAAAAGCCATTTCATCACCCTTTGCCTACACACACACACACACACACACACACACACACACACACACACACACACACACACACATATATACATATATGTGATCATTCACCAAATCAATAAAATTTTATTGAGCATCTATATCTTTAAGGGACTCTAGTAAGAACTAAGGAGCAACACAAGAATATGTAAGTCAGAATTCCTAACCTTGATCTTGTATCTGCCCAACATATGAGATTTATACATCTTAAATGATGACTTGTATATGTCTGGTTTAGACTACTTCCAACTCTAAAAATGTGGGTTTCCATGATTTTCTGTGGATTTTTAATAGATTTTTCATTTAGTTACTACTCCTGGGAAAGTGCCATATTTCCTCTGAGAGATTTCTGTCCTATGCTAAAAATTATTTTTGGTGCTGAGCTTTTGTTCCAGGCAGTGTTCAGCCTTGGGCTATGTTTGCTTATTTATTTCCTTTCCCCCGCATCCTTGTTTATTTTCCCAGCTATATTTCCTCTCCTCTCTTGTTTGTGCGAGTAGAGCTGCCTGTGTCATTTCCTTTGTCTCTGTCACGTCCCTTGGTTATTTTACAGGATGAGAACTGTGTTAACAACATGTAAAGCTATGATGCGTAGGTTTTTAATCACATTAGTATTTTGAATGCCATTGATCAGTATGTTGGCAATAGAGATAGCATAGGTAAGAAAGTCATCTCAACACAATTTCTGGACCAAAATAATTCTCATTCCCTGCTAAGACTGACCAGTGCTTTCTACTTATTATAATGAAAGGAAATCAACTTCAATGTATTTCCCCCCCCCCCAAGTTTTGATTGTGTGTACTGGGTGTTGTCACTAATTCAAAGCCTCCTCCCACAGGGTCACTTTCTATTGTGCCAGACTAGGTTTTGTTTTTAATCCAAGATGTTGTCTGGGGTCATGACACACTAACAAGGCTTAGGCATTTGGCACTCTGAAGGTCTGAAGATCTCAGAATCTTCTAGTGGGGTTACATTGAATACCTTCTACTTTGCAAAGAATGTGGTTCATCAAGTGTTTTTTTAGGATGTATCATCCCCCTCTTTCATAACATTCTGTTCTGGTGACAAGACAGATAGGTCCTCTCTCCAAGAAAAATGATTCTAACTTCCTAAAATTTTCCCTCTGTCCTTTGAAGCATTATAATAATGGAATCTTTTGTTTATTTGTTTGTTTAAGGAATCTGTGATTTCATTGGCATAAGGAGTTCTTATTTAAAAATTCTCTCTATCAAAGCAGATATGCAATTGTACCATAATTTATAATCCTAGGCTGTTGCATGGGGCATTAAGAGGTTAGTCAAGAAGTGGGACTTGAACTCTGGTTTCTTCCTTCCAAGGCCAGCCTTCAATGTACTATGAAAGGCTGTCTACCTAAACTAATTAGTATCCTGAGTCTGAAGCTCTCTGTCATTTATTTTATCACTCAACCTTCAAAGATTTTAATGAAACATTTTTATATGAATGACAGTCTCTTAATGTCAAATGAACATATCTATACTGAGAACCTATTGCATATGAGACACTGCAGGAGACATAAAGAAACCAACTACCCTATCATTGCTATCCCAAGTGTCCCTAATCTAGTTATGGGAAAAATACAAATATATAGCAAGTGAAGTATCAAGATAATAGTAAAATAACAGAATTTTTTTAAATTGCAAGAGATGTCATAAAGTAGGGCTGTTATGCCACAGTTTCTCTTTTATTCTCCTTAGTCTACTAATTATCCTGACCAAATCCTGACTCAGTTTCTCTGCTTCAGCTAAAAGTTCAGTCCTGCAAAACCTCCCTTCCCTCTTTATCAGAATATTTAATGCGGATAAAAGATCTTATGTTTTAGAATATCAGAATACCTCTCCTCATCCCAGGCTATTAGAATATCAGATACTGTCTTATCAAGATGCCTCTCCCCATGTCCCAGGTGCCTTTTCTTGATTATGTCATCTCATCTCTGTTGGCTTATCCCACCCTGTCAGAGTCCCATTCTTGCTCTCAGCACCCTGACCCCATCCCTGCCTCAATCTACCCTCTGCATCTGAGCCAGGTGTATATATGTCATTGAGAACTCTCATTGTTTGCTGTATTCATGGAGATGATAATCTCATTAAGCCCTGGGACCAAACCATGGATCCATTTGATCCCAGTATATTTCTCCATTTAATAAATTATTAAATACTCTCTAATTTTTATCTTTTCTCCATCATTACAGGGCATGATCAATTGCCAGATAAGTATTAGAAGCAGTGCCAGAGTTTAGAAGAGAGAGAGCTAATTATGGGTTAACATTTTCACAGAGACCTAGTGAAGAAAGAAAGTAAATGAAGTCTTAATATATGGATAAGATTTGGCTCTAGGTGGACATTGTATTGGAAGAAGAAAGTTTGTTTGGTAGAGTAAAGCATATGCCAACTTTGGAGAATGTAGGCTTGAATCCCTGTTCTGTTATTTACTACTCCTTATATGATCTTGCAGAAATCACTTAAATTTTCTGCACTTCCATTTTCTCTTCTATGAAATGAGGGGACTGGGCTAGATACTTCTATAATTTTTTCTAGTTCTAAATATATGATCTTTTTATTACTCTCCTCAAAATCTGGAGTGCAGTAAAGCTGGTTTATTTAATCTACTTTATGTTTAACCCCCATCTTTCATTTCATCCATACCTCCTCATTCTTGGAAAACAAACTTTTCCCTTTCTGTCCCTTGGGATCCCAGGTTTCTTAGCAGATTCATGTTAATAGGGATCCTCTCTGTAGAAGTACTTTACTTCCACTCCTAACTGTTAGAGTTGTCTCCCCAAAGCTATTTTGTATATATATTGTACATTGTGATTGTCTGCTGTCTATCCTATATTCTATCTATCTGCAAATTGTTTATCCCCATTAGAATGTAAGCTCCTCAATTTCCAAAGAACTATCAAACTGTGCATACACTTTGATCCAGCAGTGTCTCTACTGGTTCTGGATTCCAAAGAAATCATAAAAAAGGACAGGAATCCACATATGCAAAAGTGTTTGTAGCAGCCCTTTACATAATGCCAAAGAACTGGAAACTGAGTAGATGCCCATCAGTTAGAGAATAGCTGAATAAGTTATGGTATGTGAATATGATGGAATGATATTGTTCTATAAGAAAAGATGAACAGGCTGATTTCAGAAAAGCCTGGAGAGACTCACATGAACTGATGCTAAGTGAAGTGAGTAGAACCAAGAGAACATTGTCCACTGCAACAAGAAGATTATGTGATGATCAATTCTGATGTATGTGGCTCCTTTCAACAATGAGGTGATTCAGGCCAATTTCTGTGATGGAGAGAACTATCTTCATCCAGAAAGAGGACTTTGGGGACTGAACATGGATAACAGAATAGTATTTTCTTTTTGTTGTTATTGCTTGCTTGCTTGTTTTTTTCTCATTTTTCTGCTTTTGATCTGATTTTACTTACACAACATGATAAATGTGGAAATATGTTTAGAAAGAGAGAAGTAGAAAAATTTGGAACACAACATTTTGCAAGGATGAATATTGAAAACTATCTTTGCACATATTTTGAAAAGTAAAAAGCTATTATTATTTTTAATGTAAGTTCCTTGAGAGTTGGGGCCATTTCATTTTTGTCTTTGTATCCCTAGCATCTGGTATAATACCTTGCACCAAGTATATGCCTAGTATTCCATTATTGATTGGTTAGATTGGACTGCTAAGGATTGGATAATAGTCAATTTTAATATTCTATTTAATTTTAGACAATGAAACATAGTATAGTGGATTGAGAGATAGCCTTGAGAGAAAAATCTCAGTTCAAGTCCCTCCAATGATATATACTAGTTGTGTAACCCTGGGCAAATTACTTAACCTTTCTCTCATTGTACCAGGAAAGGCATTAAATTTCAGAGAAGTTTCCAGTCTGCAATGGTAGAGAAAGATCCTCACTAGGAACTCCTTCCACCAATGAAATCACATGTCTAATAAAATGAAATAGAATCTATATAGCATAGTGGGCAAGAGCACTTGGTCAAAACTCAGGAGGCTCAAGTCTTTGTCCTTGGTCTTTTTTATTACTGTGTTTTGTGAGGTTTTGGAAATCCCTTCCCCTTCTCTGGACCTATATTCTTCCACTTCAAAATGAGAGTAGTGGATTGAATGGGGAAGGGCCTATTTAGCTCTCCCAGCCCAGGAAACCAGTGGTTAAGCACCTTTAGCCCTATTGATTCTTGGGAGCTTGCAGCAGGTCTAGTTGCAAACCCAATTCTGCCCTGTCCTCTTGGAGGTGACAGTCTGAGCTCTGCATTTGGGGAAGGACCAACGATTCCCAAATTGCCAAGGGAACTGTGAAACAAGGGGTTGTTTTTCACAAACTATATGGTGCTTTGCAAAAAATGAACTGACTTTATGATGCCATCTGGAAAGTACTTGTGAATTCCTGCTATGGCACACTAAGCATAACTTAAAGTTGACTAAAGCAGGTCTCATATGTGCTTCTCTGCTTCCTCACATATGGATATAGCCTCCAGAAGTGAACTGTGATTAGTCCTTGGACAGGACATCTGGTATGATGTCAGCAATAAAAAGGGCAATTCTTTTGCCAATCTTAGCATGACTGACTATGGAATGCCCTTTAAAAGCCTGATCTATTTGGTGCTCCCCCTTGCCCATAAAAAGAAAAAGAGTTTTGGAACTGTACCTTAAGTTATTCACTTAATAATATTTCCTGAGCCTCTACTTACTGCCAGGCATTGTGTTGGCTTCTAAAACTATGAATAAAATCAACAGAATAAAAATGTTCTACGAGACTATACGCTCCTTGAAGCTAGGAATAATCTTTTATGTAAACTTTGTTTCTACCCCAATATCAAAAACGGTACTCAAACACAAGCATTTAATAAATTTATGTTGTTAACCTTAAATTATCCTGTACAAAGGTTCTTAATGTTCATAGGGGTTGCTTATAGCTTCTTTGAATGCAATTTCTGTCCATTTAGAAAAAGTTATTCTTTATCATTGTCAATGATTAGAAGTGGGGGAAAGAAGAAGGAAGGGAGGGAGGGAATGAAGGAGGGAAGGAGGGAAGGAAGGAAGGAGGGAAGGAAGGAAGGAAAGAAGGAAGGAAGGAAGGAAGGAAGGAAGGAAGGAAGGAAGGAAGGAAGGAAGGAAGGAAGGAAGGAAGGAAGGAGAGAAGGAGGGAAGGAAGGAAGGAAGGAAGGAAGGAGGGAAGGAAGGAAGGAAGAAGAGAAGGAAGGAAGGAAGGAAGGAAGGAAGAAGAGAAGGAAGGAAGGAAGGAAGGAAGGAAGGAAGGAAGGAAGGAAGGAAGGAAGGAAGGAAGGAAGGAAGGAAGGAGAGAAGGAGGGAAGGAAGGAAGGAAGGAGGGAAGGAAGGAAGGAAGAAGAGAAGGAAGGAAGGAAGGAAGGAAGGAAGGAAGGAAGGAAGGAGGGAAGGAAGGAAGGAAGGAAGGAAGGAAGGAAGGAAGGAAGGAAGGAAGGAAGGAAGATGAATGAATTAGTATTGAGGAATTGGAGGGAGGGAGAATAGATTATTAATTAAATGCATTTAGTTATGAAAAAAGAGAAAAGAGTAAATAAGAAAAGAATGCCATGGGAAGGGATGGAATCAAAAATACATTTTCAGAGGATGGTGGCTGCCCTGTAAGATAAAAAGGAAAAAATGCAATATTTATGAAAATAAGGAGAAATTTTGCATGAATAGTAGAGAAACTGAGAGAGCACACATTTGAACACCTCAAACTTCACTAAAGAAGGACCATTTCATTTAATTATGGTAAATTTCAAAATACTTAAAGCAAGTGCCATGTCATTTTTATCGTTGAATCCCTATGATCATGTGCAAATTGCTGCTTATCATTGTGTTTTCCTTCCAATGATACAGCTTGCAAGTCACCTATACCTGCTTATCTTTTGCTATTATTGCCAATATCCCCTCATAAATTTACTATGAGAAGTCTACCCAATGTGCAACAGGCTTCCCTCTTGAAATAACAAGGACACTAATAGAACACATGGGAGATCCAACATTCTTTGCTCTCATTATAGGAGCACCCCATCTTCTTCTCAGGCCAGGCTTAAAAACAAACAAACAAAAACAAACAAACAAACAAAACAAAAACAAAACAAAACAAAACAAAAAACTTGACATCCTTTACAATGCTTTTCCTCATACTTGTTAATAATATGTTATAGCTCATGCTACTAGGTATATCTCCATTTTCCTTTGAACAATTCTCAATTTCATTTCTAGCTTGTAGGTTTCCATAATTTGTAGGATACAATAACACTAGAATAATGATAATATAAAAAAAAAAAAACAACCAAAAAAAAAAAAAAAAACCCATGGGCCCTTGGTTCACTGAGAAACAATATATAATCTCCCAAAGGCAATCCAGTCTGCTCTTTCTCTAGTTCAATTCTGGACCCAACTATGGATAGAAAAATGAGAAAGACAGAGAAATGAGGGAGGAAAAGAAAGAAAGAAGGGAGACAGGGAAGAAGAGAGATGCACACACAGAGAAAGAGACAGAGACAAAGATAGAGACAGAGAGACAGAGAAACAGAGACAGAGACAAACAGAGACGGGGAAAGGGGAGAAAGCAGATGATAGAAGGGGGGAGGGATGGAGTGAGACAGAGACAGAAGAAAGAATAAACATATTTCCATTTACAAGCTTTCTTTGATATAAATAATTGAGTCTTCAATTATCTCTCTTGTTCTGACTTTAAAGAATCTTGGGTAATTTTGATAAATACATGAGGAGACATTTTGTAGGAGAAGAATCTATTGAATTAAATACATTTACTGTCAAAAAATAATAAGAACAGTGGGGTTTTATATTTTGTCCACATATGTGTAGCTTATTTTCATAAAGATGATGAGAAAATAAGCACATATTTCAGTAATTATTTACATTTTCTCAGGTACTATTTTAGGGTAATAATAAAATCTAAGATATTTTTCCATACATTAAAGTTACAAAGTATAAAATATACTTTAACAAACTTTAACAAAGTAAATGTTCCTTTACTTTGGAAGATCTTATTCAGTTTTCCATCAAATTTCCTGACTTTTTCAACTTCTACAGTAAGTTAAGTAAGTAAGTGCATCAGCTGCAATTATTTCCTTGTTGAAGTTTTTTGTAGAATGGTTTGCAAATAAGTTAGAATAAGCAATAAATGTATATTGTTTTAGAACAATAATAATCTTAAGTAGATGCTTCTTCTGAAGATTAAATTAATATTAAATTTACTCTAAACATCTGAATTTAACTTGTGCTGATACACAATCTAGTTTCATTACTTTTAGTTGGATCTGTCAGTTGAGTGCTCAATCTTGTGACATTTCTCATTTTGTTGTTTTTAATTGAATGGCTTTTAATTATGGATATTACTTCAAGAAAATGTAGAGCTGTAGCTCTTAAAAAACATCCTTCAAAAGTGTGAGAAATATTGTAGTAGCCATTAATGAAGGTGAATATATTTCAAGTGTCATTCTAGCTCACAATAAAATAGAATCAATTGCACAAAATGTAAAGAAAAGCATAGTAAAAAATGAAAAACAACATGGAGAACTGATAAACCATTGCTGCAAAACAATCTAATAAATCTTCAGAAAATAAACAAAAACCTTTGGAGAACCTGGAATCTAATTCTTCTGTGCAGTGTAGGCTTCTTAAATTTATAAGAACAATGAAACAATGTTTTGTTTGTTTTTAAAACTTGGCTTTTCATCATTGCACTGAAGAAAATGATACAAATAGTAAGACAATATACATATAGGCATACTAAAATGAATAAAAATTAATTTTAATTTATAAAACTTAACTTTTCATTTAAGGATATATCAAAAACCATTTTCAGAAGTTCTGGTGAGTCTGTAAGATTTGACTCTTCATCTGATTGTAAAACATCCATCAAAAAATGGTTTGGGATTTATTTTTAATACCAGTAAATTTCTAATAGAAACCTGAATTTCCATGAAAACATCATACTATGAATAATCTCTCCAATATTAATCCTTTCAGTAAGTAATAGCTAACATTTGTATAGTGCCTTAAAGTGTGCAAAGAACTTTACATAGTTTCCTTTTATTCTCAAGGCAACCCTATAAAGTAGGTGATACCATTTTCCCCATTATATAAATGATGAAAATGAATTCCAGACTCCAAGTTAAGCACCTTTTTCACTTTGTTACCTAACTGCAATTCTTCTACTTCTCATTGATCTTCATTTTGACTTCCAAATTCTGAGTTTGTCACCATCACTCAACTTTTTTCTCTCGTTGATTTTTTCTTCACTTTTATCAATTATTTCACTCTGTCCTTATCCTTGTCTCTTTTGTCTCATAACTTCCAGGATAATTTTTTCTTCTTCCTCAATTATTTGAATACCAATTTTTAATTTTCTACTTTGCATTCAGGTTCTACTTTGTATTCCAATCCCTCAATTCATCTTTGGTTACTTCAGTATTTATAGGAATGATCTTGAAATCATAGCCATTAAAATTATCAATCTCAGGTATTTTTAAAATATTCATCTCTTTTTTGGAGAGGTAATAATTACTTAAGTGTCTAAGAGAGCTTCACAATATTACTACATTTAATACAACAACCCTGGGAGGTGTTATTACCCAGATTTTATACTTGAAGAAACTGAGGCAAAGATTGGTTAAGTGATTGCTCAGTCATGTAGCTAAGAAGTATGAGGCTGAATTTGAACTCAAAACTTTCTGATTCCAGGCCTAATGATCTATCTATTACACCAACTAATTCTCTCTTGGACTTCCTGAGGGAAAAATTACATATCAGACCTTCCTGTCACCTTGAAAACCGATTCACTCTCAAGATCCAGCTCTGAAATTTTCTCAAAGGTTTAATAAAATATTTTATGCCTTTCTATTTCATCCTTTGAATGACTTAAGCCTGAATATATTTTTTGTCTTCATACAATACCTTCTAGTTGTTCAAGTTTCTTTACCATTGTTTTGTCTTCATTTTCCTCTCTTCAAAGACTCAAACTTTTTTCAACAAGGTACTATTCTCCTGTGGATCACTTGTACTCATGTGTTTCTAATATTCCTCCCTCCCTGTGAATTCTCAAACCTAGGCCACTTTCATTGCCTGCCTTCTCCACTCCTACTTCAAGCCTTCCAGGTGATGTTAGGAATTGGGAAGCATAATATACTTAAGCCTGTGACAAATTCATGCTAACCTAAATTGAGCTTTGCTGTAATTTTATTAATTTATTATACCCCATTGCATTCTTAAAATATAGCTGTTTCCAAATTCCCTGCTCTCTGATTCATCTACCAAATCTATTTCTAGCTTCTCTCTTAGCAAATAACCTTTCTTTCTTCTGGACACTCATCATTTAGTCACTTTTCTTTCTACCTCCATTCTAAATCTATTTATTTCCTCAACCTGCCTTTATTTCTTCCCTTCAGTCTCAGAATAGTCAATTCAATTCTATACAATTCAACTTAACATTAATTTAAAAAGCACGTACTATGTGTAAAGCACTGTATTCAATCCTGTAGATGCAAGGAAAAAAATGAAATAGACTCTACTCTCAAGAGACTCACATTCTACTCTTAAGGATATGACCCAGAAAAGTGCAAATTATTATCATTGATAGATTAAGAAATAGAAAGTCATTCTGAGAGAGAGAACGTGTTAATAGGAGGAATCAGGAAAGCTCTTTCTTAAGAGATAGTTCTTGAGCTGGGCTATAAAAGAAGTTGAGGATTTTCTGAGCTAGAGAGGAGGAGGAAGTACATTTCAAACAAAAGGGGATGCATTGTGTAAAGGAGCAAAAAATGGGATATGATGTGCAAAAAGTTTATAGCAGCCATTTTTGCAATGGCAAAGAACTGGAAATTGAGTGGATGCTATCAGTTGGTGAATGGCTGAATAAGTTATGGTATATAAATGTGATGAATGATATTTTTCTATAAGAAAAGATGAGCAGACTGATTTCAGAAAAGCCTGGAAAGACCTACATGAACTGATGCTGAGTGAAGTGAGTAGAACCAAGTGAACCAAGTGAAGTGAGTAGAATCAAATAGTATAGCAACATGATTATGTGATGATCAACTGTTATGGACTTGGCTCTTTTCAACAATGAGGTGATTCAAGGCAATTTCAATAGATTTATGATGGAATTGCCATTTACTTCCATGTATCAAAGCATAATTTTCACTTTTTTGTTGTTGGTTGTTTGCTTGTTTTTTTTTCCTCTCATTTTTTTCTTTCACTTTTTGATCTGATTTTTCTTGTGCAGCATGATGAACAAGGAAATGTGTTTAGAATAATTGTACATGTTTAACCTATATTGGATTGTTTGCCACCTATGGGACACGGTAGGAGAAGGGAGGAAGAAAAAATGGAACATAAGTTTTTGCAAAAATTTGCTAAAATTGATGCCTCTACTTCTGCACTTAGTTCTTTCACTCTTGCTTGTCTTTCATAGGACCTGTTCTGTAATGTTCTGTTGTCTCTCAATTATAATCCTTCTCTGGGAGGAGGTTTCTTTTCTGTAAATCCTTTTCTCTGGGAGCAGGTTTCTTGGGAGACTTAAGGAGCCTTCAGCCAGAGTAAAGGTAGATGTGGGAATGAATCAGACTTTGCCTCCAAGAGTGTGGGATTGTGGGTTTCCCGGAAGTCAATCCTAGTTGTGAATCTCCATGAATAGGCTTTTCTTTTAGTTCTTGTGAATCTGCTCTTGTCCAAGTGTCCCCAGTCAGCATCATAGTAGAATCTCAAATGACCTCTCCTTCCTGAATCCTGGCTCCTTTTATCCTCCCAGAGAATGGGCTTGTGGGTACTCCATGGGCTTGTGGGAACTCCTTACAGAACCAATGAGCTAGCTTCTTTAAAGGTGTTAATTCCTTCAAAGATCTAAACTCCTTTCAGAAGTCCAAAGGTATAAACTCCTTTTAAAAGTGTAAACTCTGAACTAGAGAATTGTTAAGTACCGACTTAGCACCTAGTAAGGATTCTAACACTGTTCCTTTGATCACTCTTTTTCTCTGTCTCATCTACACTCCCTCTTTTTGACTCTTTCTTAACATTGGTTAATTCTTTAATGTTTATCTCTACTTAGGAAAGAAAATAAACATTTAATAAGTATCCACTATGTGCTTGACACTTTGTTTTGGCTAAGAACTTTACAAATATTTCCTCATTTAATCCTTAAAACAACCCTTGGAAATAGGTGCTATGATTTTGCCTGTTTTTATAGTTGCAGAAACCCCTTAGACAAGCAGGTGTTATGTGATTTACCTAGGATCACACAGTCAGGAAATGTCTGAGGTTAGATCTGATTCCAGTCCAATCCTCTTCTCTTTCTACATTCCTCCCCATTCTTCTAGCCGCTTCTTTTTGACTACAGATATGCTAGATATCTCCTTTACCTAAAAGTTTTCTTCTATTTGTCATACTATTCTTACAAGTTATTGTTATATCTAACCTTCTAGTAAGAGTTATATGTCCTGAGTACCTCCATTCCCTCATCATCATTGATATGCTGGAGCCAGATGATACCAGCTTGCTAGACAATTGTTAAATTTTCAACATAAATGTTGATACTTTAGAAATCAACAACCACTATAAATCAGGGATTGATTTACTATTTTGTTGATTGTCTAGACATTTAGGGAGAAAACATTAATAATGTAAATTAAATTTAAAAGTAGTTTGTATCTACATGCTTTTCCGTACATTAAGAGAGCTGGCAGTTGTTTACATCTCTTTTTATTGCCCTATATACAGCAATCATTTTCACCATTCCAATGAAACTGCCTTTTCCAGGATCAGCAAATAGCCTGTGAATTGCCAAGTTCAACAATCTCTGTTCAGTCTTCATCTTTTTGATCTACCTTCAGTCCTTGATACTTTGTCATTCCTTAGCTTTGGTGGAATTTTTCTGGCTTCACTCCCATGATCTCTAACCCCGCCTCTATTTTCTTCTTTGGTTTATTTTCTTCTATTTTTGTCTTAGTTGTAGTATCCCCAAACAGCTCTGTCCTTAGCTCCCTTCTCATTTATCTTCATGCCCTCTCTTTTTCTGATTTTACCTAGTCTTGTGGTTTACTTTATCACCTACAAAGCACAAAACTTACATATCATATTTGGATCTCTCTCATGGATGATCTCATTAGATCAACTATATTTCCAACTACCTCTGAGACTTCTTTACTCATATATACAGCTTTTCAAATTCTAAATATCCCAAACTTAATTCATAACTTCTTTTAAAAGCTTACCCCTTCTATTGATTCCATCTTTTGATGGAATTCTCCACATAAGGCTTGGTGATATATTTAACTTTTCACTTTTTTCTACTTGTACCTATTCAATTTATCAACATGTTTATTTTTTCTGTATCTGTAAATATTTCTCTAATATATCTTTTCCCCTACACTGATACTGATACATTCTTAGTTGAGGTGAGGTTATTATAACTCTTAACCTAGACTATTGAAATAATATTTTAACTGATCTTCCCAATAAGACAAATTGAACAATATTAGAATTGATTAGGAAGATGTTTTTCTTTGTAGGCCTTCAGATGGAGACCAAATGACCCCTTACCTATAATATAATATGATATATTATAATATTTCCTCTTGTTCATGTTCAGGTTAGAGTTAGATTTAGTCTAACTCTATCTGTGAGGTTCCTTCTAAACTAAGATTGTGTGATTTATTGATTCTGAAAAAAGCACATCATGGTTTCAAGTAGTGTAATTTGCTATTGATGACTTTCCAATTTGGGATATCAATCTAAATTGTTCATGTGACTGAAACAAATTATTACCATGATTGTATCACCAGGGCATTTTTCTTGACTGTGAATGGACTGGTCATATCATTCAGATAACTGATTTGACTTATTTTTGTCCAATGACTTGATTGTTCCATTAACTGAGCTGGTTGGATTTTCTTCTTATCTTTGCATAATTTTTGATTCAAGTGATTCAAGTGAGAAGAGCTAAATAAACAGAGTTGGAAATAATCATTGGAAGAAGTTTTCTGAAGGAACATTTGAAAGAAAGAATCATTATATTCAGGAAGAAAATGGGAAGGAATCCAGGCAGTGGAAATTCTATGTGAAGGAAGAAGTGATAAAAAGTTATAGAGTTGAAGTGATTTTCAGATTAAAATGGAGGTAAATATTAAAGATTTGTTAAGAAAAGAGACTTTTGCAAGTCAAGCCCTATTCCTTTTCAATTTGAATAGCCTAGTTATTGTAGTTATTACTAGTCATTGTAGCACAATAAGAATACTTCTGATGCTATTTGTTCTCATAGTCTCTGGTTCTCTCTCTGCCTCTACCATTATGAATATTGAGTATCTTGACTTTGACCTCTGATCCTACCTACCTCCTATACTTTTTATCAGTCTACCACATGTCATGGCAAAGGAAGGTTAAAGTTTTTGTCTTTATTGAATGGCAGATGGCAGCCCATTTAGATGGGCTGGTAATATTGATTATCATTCAATTCATAATACTGTCAAACAGGTGACTTGAAAGCCCATCTCTCTCTCTCTCTGCATCTTTAGATCAATATAATAGATCTTTCCTTTTGAGGCCTGTCTGAATCCTATTATCTTACCAACTCAAGGAGAGAGTAGGGCTATATTAATGATCGAGAGTCTCAGAACATCTTTAAATGTTATCAGCAACAGCAATGGCTATAGTGATAGCTGTATAGTTCTTGTATCCAAGGTCCTAGCAAGGCTGTCTAGACTATGAATGTGGAGAAGATAGGACGACTACAACTGTATTCAGGAATTATAGGATCATCGTTTAGGAAGTAGCAGGAAAGTTAAAGATTATCTTATTTAATTTCCTCATTTTACAGATACAGAAACAGGCCCAGAGATTTTAAGTAAATTGCCTAATATCCCACAAGGAGCAATCAATAGAATCATGATTAAAACCCACTTTCCCTAACTCTTAATCCATCACTGCATCATGTTGCTTCTAGGATGCTCTAACTAAAGAATTCCTTGGATTTTGAGACAATCCTGTGATTATTTTGGTAAAGAGAGCTCTCATGAATTCTCTTCACCAGAATTTTGATGAGTTTTGATGGCTCAAAGTAAGTGTAAATAGCAACTGTTTTTGTTCTGATCAGAGAGATTTTCTCTCCTAGATTGATTTTTTTGTGAAAACAATCTAGGCCATCTTTTGCTTCCATTCTTACCTAACCTTTAAATATTGAGTGGGTATTGCTTCAAACCAACTGAAACCTGGTAAAGGCCTAGCTTAAAATGCCCAAAGTGTTACACTCCATCTGGGCCTTTGCCAGTTGTCCTGACCTATGTCTTGCCACTGAACTCAGATGACTCTGGAGGAGAGAATGAGACTGATCACTTTGCATACTTATGCCTCATTCAAATCCAATTCACTTACAACTCAAGAGATCATGCCCCTGATGTCATTGATCCTCCTTGAGAATGAAAGATAAATAACAATAGCAGAGCAGACCAGTATCAACTCTACAACTTATGTCTTAGAGGGATATTGGGATGCTGAAAGTTTAGGAGGCTTATCCAGAATCACACAACTAGTATGTGTCAGAAATGGACTAATCTTTGAAAGAAATCCTTAACAACTAACAAAAAAATGCATAATTATTCATGTTTATCCAACATACATGGCCATTTTTACTGTAACATAAATGGATATGCACATAAAATCATTGTACTGTGAATGTATGTTCTTAGGAATAGAGGAGTAAAACTTGTCAGTGTGAATCCCTATTGTTACAGCATATCATTTTGCCAATAAAATTTCCTCAGTGGTAGCCCAAACTTTGATGCTGATTGCTCTACAGATGGTGTAGTAGTAAACAGCTTTGCCAGGCTTCTCTGTGAGCAAATAAATTGACCACTTTGCAGTTTCACCCCTGCAAAAAACCTCTTCATTCTCAAGCACTCAACATCTGTGCAAATTTGGTTGACTGGTTGAGGCCTGAGTGGAAAGGTGTCCAGAGTTGGGAAAGTGCCCAGTTTAGTTCAAAATAGGACCACTAAAGGGAATTGCAGAAATAGTTACTCTCTCTCTTTTTTTCTTTGCCAGGCAACAAGCTACGGAATAAAGAAAGATCTAGAGGTCTAGTAGGACAAAAAGCACTCACTTAGAAATTAAATGTATCTAATTCAAATATTTATGGATCATCAACTGAAAGAGAGCTAAAATCATAATGGGAAGTTGTTCAGTCATATCCAACTCTTTGTGACTCCATTTGGGGTTTTCTTGGCAAAGATACTGGAGTAATTTGCCATTTACTTCTCCAGTTCATCTTACAGATAAGGAAACTGAGGCAAATAGGGTTGAATGACTTGGCCAAGGTCACAAAATTAGTATTTGTCTGAGGCTATATTCAAACTCAGGCCTTCCTGAATCCAGGCCTGGTACTCTATCCATTGAATCACCTAGTTTCCAGATATGGTTCAAACACTAAACCATCCAGCTATGGCCTGTTCTGTACATTTGCCTTCACTATTCATACTAGATTCATGCCAGTATTTACATGCCACTAAAGATTAGGGTGACTTGTACTAACTTGCTGATATGGTTACAGAAATGTAATGTGGCTGTCTACATTGCTACTAATCTCTGTCTTTGTCTCTCTCCCTTTTTTCCTTCTCTTTTTTTTTCTCTTCTCTCTTATTCTCCCTTTTTATCAAACTACAACAGTCTGCCCATATGTCTTGCCTCACATCCTCAAGGTCAGATCATCCAATCCTTGTCAATGTCTCCTGGGTCTCAAGCATCTCAAGAGAAAAGTGGCAAAAAAAAAAAAAACCCTCTTTCCACAAAGGCTGATAAGACATAATCCTTTTCTTCTACTGATAATGTAGAGGATGACCCCTATTCCTGCCCTTCACCTCTAGATAATTTCACACCTATCTAGCTGTAATAACAGCTAAAAAGTGATATTCCATACACTGTTCTAAGGGTACTGGGAAGGGAGGCATCACATTTAGTTGGGAGAGGGATTCATGGAGGAAAAGGATTTTTAAATGAGTTTTAATGAATGGGTATGATTTGACAGGCATAGGTAGGGAAATGGAAGGGAAAAGGGAAGCTTCTAAAGCAGAAGGAAAGGTAAGCAAAGAGACTTAACTACAGACATAGTTTATATAGCAGACTGATCTGATAGAGAGACTTTTAAAAAAATTTTATTAAAGCTACCTTTTCTTTTAACAGAAATATTACTCTTTTTTCTCCCCTTTAAGAAAGTGATCATTGATAGAATGGGCAGAGATTATATAATTCCAGGAAACCATTTTTCCTAAGGACATTTTTTCAGTTAAATCTATGTCATCATGCATTATATTAAAAATAAGAAAGAATTTTTGAGTAGTATACTATATTTCAACAACTGCTCAGATAATTTATGACTATGTATTAAAAATCTGTGAACACTCCATTTCCCCCATTAATTTCTCCAAACCACAAATTTCCACCATTATCCTGTCTTATTCACTGACTTCTTTATGCTCTTTCCACAATCTGGATCAAAGAATGTTATGTATAAACGATGAGTGACCGATATGGTCTCATCAATTTTGCAGCTTTGAAACATAAATTCAATTATTTCTTTATGTCAAATAGGTGTTAACTGCGATGATATGAATTCAGTAAAAAGCAGGGAGCAAAAAACTAACGGATGAAAATCTTCTTGTTCCTTCCTCTCACTTGTTCAAGGTAATAAAAATTAAATTTTCTACTGTAAGATAAGGATAAATGGATAAAAATGAACAAAGTATCTTAAAACCTCATGATTTGGATTCCCTTTGACTTTTCTGCCAACTTGTCACAAGAAAAATACTTCTTGTTAACTGTCTTTCAATATATAATGGGGGATTTGTAAAAAACGAGGTAGAGAATCCGCCTTTTTATGATCTATAGGACTGCCCATCATTATGAGATGTGCATTGTGGTGTAATGGAAAGATTCCTGATTTCAAAATCAGATAAACAGGTCCAGATTCCAGCTCTGATGTTATTTTTCTCCTGTAGTCTTACTTAGGCTAGTCTCTGATGCTCCAAGAACCTCAATTTCCTCATCTATTTAACTGTAGTGACTTTCTGGACCATTGTTAGTCATTTTGGCCTTTGTCTTGTCACTGGAGTTTGATGACTGGAGGAGAGAGGCTGATGACTTTGCATAGCTCTGCTACACTCATATTCAATTCATGCACGAGTCAAGACATCACCTTTTCAATAAAGGATGAATAGTAATAACAAAGCAACAATTACAATGGTACAACTAAACTGCTACTTAGTTCACAGAGCTGTTAGGATGATCAGATTGTGAATAATGCTAACTCAATATGAATCAAGTTTGATGGGACAGTCAAAAAAGTTAAGGTGGTCTTAGGCTGCATTGAGAAGGGTCCAGTCTTAAGAATGTGGCCGTGTTCTGAGCCAAGAAGAGACATTTTCTGAGGTTCCTTCCATCTATAAACTTATTTGAGGGCTCACACAGATGATGGCATATGAGCCAAGTCAGTTGGAGTAAGAAGGGAGTATATCTCAAAAAATAAATCCATAAAAAGTCACAGAGATAAGAGATTCCTGTCCCTCTAAGGGACAGCAAAATAATTTATGTCTAGACCACAGTATTCATAGAGGAAAGTAAAATGCATTTTAAAAACCTGGAAAGGTAGGATAGGAAAGAAATTATAGAAGAAATTAGATTTGCTCAATGAAATGTCTTTTTGAGAGCCTGTATGGAAAGGAAAAGAAAGGTATAGAAAGCCAGCTAAAGGGATATTAGCCTGTAGTGAGGATTTTTTAAACCTGGGGAAAGTTTTATAATGATTTAGATATGGAAGAGTACTTCAAGAACATCTAGAACAGCCTCTTTGCTTTAAGGATGAGGAAAACAAAGTCTCAAGAACTTAAACAAATTGTTCAAGATCAATCTTTTAGTGTTAGAGTCAAGATTCCAATTCAGATACTTTGACTCTAAATTCAGCACCCTTTAAAAATATTTATGTAATATTTTTATTTTCCCCAGTTATATTTAAAACAATTTTTAAGACTTTGAGTTCCACTATACTCAAAAAGTTATCAAACTGTGCATACACAGTTTGATCCAGCAGTGTTACTACTGGGCTTATATCCCAAAGAAATACTAAAGAAGGGAAAGGGATCTGTATGTGCAAGAATGTTTATGGCAGCCCTCTTTGTATTGGCCAGAAACTGGAAACTACGTGGATGCCCATCAATTGGAGAATGGCTGAATAAATAAATTGTGGTATATGAATATTATGGAATATTATTGTTCTGTAAGATATGACCAGCAGGATGATTTCAGAAAGGCCTGGAGGGATTTACATGAACTGATACTGAGTGAAATGAGCAGGACCAGGAGATCATTGTATACTTCAACAGCAATATTATATGAAGATTGATTCTGATGGACATGGCCATCTTCAACAATGAGATGAACCAAATCAGTTCCAACAGAGCAGTAATGAACTGAACCAGCTACACCCAGTGAAAGAACTCTGAGAAATGAGTATGAACCACTGTATAGAATTCACAATCCCTCTATTTTTGTCCGCCTGCATTTTTTATTTCTTTCACAAGCTAATTGTACACTATCTCAAAGTCCTATTCTTTTTGTACAGCAAAACAACTGTTTGGACAAATATATATATATATATATATATATATATATATATATATATATATATAATACTTAATTTATACTTTAACATATTTAACATGTATTGGTCAACCTGCCATCTGGGGGGGGCAGTGAAGGAGGGGAAAATTGGAGCAAAAGGTTTGGCCATTCTTAATGCTGTAAAATTACCCATGCATATATCTGGTAAAAAAAACAACAACAACAACAACAACAACAACTATAATTAAATTAAAAAGAAAAAGAAAAAAGTTGGCACTTTTCTGAATGGTTTAATTTTGTTTTAATATTATTCATGTGAATTACTGGAAAAGTTATCTAAAATTATTTTTGTTACCATTATGTTAAAGGGAAATATGAATCTTAAAAATTATAAGGATTTACTATAAAAATAAAAAAAATGAAAAAATTGTGGTATATGAATGTGTGGTGCTCTGTTTCTCTAAGTTGTAATCCTTCTCTGGGAGCTGGTTTCTTGGGGGGCTTCTAGAGGCAGCCTTAGTTTCATTTCAGTAATCCCCAAATGCAGCCAGGAGTTAAAGTCCAGATCCTGTATTGTGTCCTTCAAAGTCTTGAATCTTTTCCTGGGGTCCAGCTAGCTTTAATAGAGACCTATCTCTCTCCTTGGTTCCCTGATGAGATATTGTCAGAATATCTCCAGGCAGCTTCAGTCACTAGCTCCCTCTGAATCTAAAGCTTCCAGCCAGCACGAAGGTAGACGTGGGAATGAATCAGACTCTGCCTCCAAGAGTGTGAGACTGTGGGCTTCCCAGAATTCAATCCTAATTGTGAATCTCCTGGAAGTCTATGAGCAGGCTTTTCCTTTAGACTTATGAATCTCCTGGACTTGCAAATCCACTGAATCCTGACTCTGAATCTCCTCGAGCTTCCCTGAAGTTCTCCCCTTGACTTAATCCAGATTCTTAGAGAGTGGGCTTTTATATCCTCCCAGAGAATGGGCTTGTGGGTTCTCCCTGGGCTTGTGGGAGCTCCTTAAAAGTATGCTCTCTTAAAGGAATGAAGACTAATGTGTGAACCAATGAGTGAATTCCAATGAGTAAACTCCTTTAAAGGTTTCAACTCCTTTAAAGGTATGAAATTGGTGCATAAGTACCTTGTAAGAATCTTAACATGAATGTTGTGAAATATTATTGTTCTGTAAGAAATGACCAGCAGGATGATTTCAGAAAGGCTTGGAGAGACTTACATGAACTGATGCTGAGTGAAATGAGTAGAACCAGGAGATCATTATATACTTCAACAACAATACTGTATGATGATCAATTCTGATGGACGTGGCTCTTTTCAACAATTTAATGAAACAAATCAGTTCCAATAGAGCAGTAATGAACTGAACCAGCTACACCCAGTAAAGAACTTTGGGAAATGAGTATGAACCACTACATAGAACTCCCAATCCCTCTATTTTTGTCCGCCTGCATTTTGGATTTCCTTCACAGGCTAATTGTACATTATTTCAAAGTCCGATTCTTTTTGAACAGCAAAATAAATGTATGAACATGTATACATATATTGTTTTTAACATATACTTTAACGTATTTAACATGTATTGGTCAAGCTGCCATTGGGGGGAGGGGAGGAAAGAGGAGAAAAATTGGAACAAAAAGTTTTGCAATTGTCAATGCTGAATTGCCCATGTATATATCTTGTAAATAAAAAGCTATAAAATTTTTAAAAATGAAAAATAAAAAATAAACTGCAAAAAAAACTTTGAGTTCCAGATTCTCTCCCTTATCCCCACTCCCACTCCCATTTAGAAAGCCCATGTGAAGCTATATAAAATATTTCCATAAAAGTCATGTTTCAGCCCTTTTCTTGAGCCCCAATATTGTCTCCAAATGCTAAGTACAAAGTATTTAGTAATCATTAAATACTTTATGAATAATCAGTCATCAATCAATCAATACTAGAGACCAGACACTGTATGTACTAAGTGCTGGGAAATGTGAGTTATTAACTACTGGGTTAGAGTTGATATCATTAGAATTTTTTAGATTAAACAACATAACAAAATATGAAAGCTTCCTTGTTTCAGTCTGGCTATGATTTTAGTCAATCCCAACATTTAAATCTAATGGTTTTTAAAAGCTGTGCTGTTATTTATAGCCACTGGACTTGGTACTTTGGTCACTCTCTATAGAAACAATTGGAATCTATATGTTCTCCCAAAAAAGTCAGGAGACTGTTCAATATTCAATTTCCTGAGAAGTATGAAATGTTTCCTGTTAAAATTTTCAGTTTTACATGCAGAATATGTGAGAGTGAAACAGAAGTAGCCAGAATTTGTCCCATTGCAAGATGTCACTGTACAAGGTGAGAGCCTTGATTCAAAAGGACCAAGAATCAAAGCTCCTCAAGAAAGCAAGATATAGAAATCAACACCAAATATAAACATTTCATCACATTTGAATGAAGGAAAAATTATTGTACATCTTTTCACAAAGAATGACTGTTGTATTTACAGGAATTGAAGAATCTATAATTTTTGTTCCCTTCTAAGTTGATTGATTATTTGGGGTAAGTTCTATTCTGCTTATACTCTTTATGGTCCTACCTAGATCTTCCCCTCTCCCCTATCCCAACACTAATATCTATCCTGATATGTCGATCTGAAGAATACTCAAGATACCAAGTAATCATTTTACTAAGCACAATGCATCATATATTAGGTCAGCAATGGAAGGAAGTTTATCTGGAAAAAATTAGGAAGAGAAATGGGGCTTGTTTGGAAAAATTATAAACATCTTTTTAGAATGTAAAAGTTTAGATATCAAAAAAACATTCCACCTCCAGGCTTGTACCTTTTATTATTAGATAATTTACCCAAACCACATAAAGCTTAAGTTATTTGCCTATGGTCACATAGCAGGACTGGAACCAGCAGTATATTTAACTGATCCCTTTACTATTAGAATATGAAACTTTTATTCATTTTTCCCTTTATGGATATTTCAAGAATTTTGACTTTTTTTCAATCCTTTCAGTAGCAAACAACTCTTTGTGATTGCATTTGGGGTTTTCTTGGCAAAGATACTGGAATGATTTGTCATTTCTTTATGCAGCTTATTTTATGGAAGAATAAACAACAAGCAGGATTAAGGGACTGACCCAGGATCACACAGCTACTAAGTGTCACAGAAATGAATCTTCCTGACTTCAAGATTAGCACTCTACCCACTCAGCAAGTATCTCCTAAATATAGATCTAGGGATACCAAATATCTTAGTGGCTAGTGCTCGGCCTGGAGTTAGAAAGAACTGAGCTCAAATCTGGCCTTAGACAAGTATTTACTATTATGTGTGACAGTGGGTAATCAATTAACCTCTGGGTAACAAAATTTAGTGGAGAAAGAAACAGCAAACTACTCCAATATTTTTGTCAAGAAAACCTCTATTACTGAATCACTCAACAACAACAACAAATACAAGTCACTGTGCAAGGTATCTCAAAAAATAGAAAAATAAATATGAGCCATAGAGCTTATAACCTAATAGAAAGAAAGAGAAGGAAGGAAGGAAGGAAGGAAGGAAGGAAGGGAGGAAGGAAGGAAGGAAGGAAGGAAGGAAGGAAGGAAGGAAGGAAGGAAGGAAGGAAGGAAGGAAGGAAAAAGAGAAAGAAGGAAGGAAGGAAGGAAGGGAAGGAAGGGAATGGAAGGAAGGAAGAATGAAAGAAGGAAGGAAGGAAAGAAAGAAAGAAAAGAAGGGAAAGAGAGAAGGATGGAGAAAAGGAGGAAGGCAGTATTCATTAAGTAACTAATATTTGTAAAGTGGTTAGCACAGTGTGGCACATAGTTAGCCCTGAATAAATGTGTCTTCCTTTTCCTCCTCTGCCCTCTCTTCCCTTGTCCTCTTGTTTCTGTTCTTTCCTTCCCCTCTCCTTCCCTACCTTTCTCTTTCTCCTTTACAAATATTTTCTCGATTACTCTTTGTAACAACATTGGTAGGTAGGTATACTCACCCTCATTTTACAGTTGAGGAAATTGAGGCAGACGGAGGTTAAGTAACCTGTCCAGACTCACTCAGCCACTGGCAGCTAAGTATACCTGAGGCTGGATTTTAACTCAAGTCTTCCTGACTCCAAATTCAGAATTCTATCTACTATACCAGTTATGGTATATAATACAAAATAGAATATAAGTGTGGAATATAAGTATGTAAGGGAGGTACAACATGCCACATGAGATCCGAGGAAGGAGGCTCTCATAGCATGATATCTATCGTAAGTCTTACAATTGTTAGAAACATTAGAGATCATTAAATCAACATCCTCATTTGATAAATCAAAAAATTAAAGATGAGAAAAACTAAGCTATTGCCCAATGTTACATAGGTAGTTAGAAGCAAAGAAATGAGATTTAAAATTGTTTTGTCTGCTTGACTATCTGGCTTCCTCCATTACAATTCCCTCCCCTCCCCTCCTGCCCCTGTCTTCTCTACAAAGCTAGTTCCTTCCATTTTTCTTTGTAACAAATATAGCAGCAGCTGTCCCTTTTTCAGAAGGAAAGACTCAAGACACTTGAGTGAAGATCAAAGCTCACTCAGTGTTTTCTAAAGAGCTAGGTATGCTCTTTAATATTGATAAAGTTACCTTGTACTCATTTTTAACAAATCTCTGCTAATAGCTTCCTCCCCAGTTCTCATTACCATGAAATCATATAGTTTTGACAAGACACAAAAGCCCTCACTCCTTGGGTGCTAAAATGGGCACCCAAGCACTGGCAACAAGGGATATAGGGGTCACTTCTCAATACAAACTATATATGCTAGAGAGTACCACCTGTGCAAAGGAGAAGAGACAGGAAATGAAATGTGTTTGAGGAAGAACAAGAAGATCCATGTAGCTAAACCTATGAGTATTTGAAGTATATGTATCTGATTATTTCTCCATAGTCTTACTATTGTTTTATTCCATTAAGATGTTCTGTTGGCCTTAGTGTCCATTAGTAAATAGTTATATGTTTAAATTATTCTTTCTTTTATCTTACTAAGACAGCACTTTGATATTAGGACACTTGTTATCAAGGCTTAAGATGATACCAAAATTAATACATGACTATAGACCCACTTGATAATCCTACAAAATACAAGTAGAAACAAAAATTCATTTCATTCATTTGCTAATTGATTTTTCCTGATTCCTTTTTCCCCCCAAGGCAATTGGGGTTTAGTGACTTGCCCAGGGTCACACAGCTAAGAAATGTTAAGTGTCTGAGACCAGATTTGAGCCCAAGTCCTCCTAACTTCAGAGCTGGTGCTCTATCCATTGTGCCACCTAGCTGCTCCAGATCTTCCCAGATCCTGATAGGAATTTTGCCAGTCTTGAGGTGAGTATACTTAATTGTTTGTGTGCATGTATGTGCACACATAGATGCATGGAGAGCTATAGAAAATTTCCCTCTAGGAAGGAATGAGATGTATTTGGAATTGCAATTCCAAATATATCTCACTCCTTCCTAGAGGAAAATTTTCTATAACATATGTATATGTTTCACATTATATTTTACAATTAACTATAATATATGCATTTCTTTTAAATAATATTCAATTCCAAACATATCTCACTATTCCCTAGGGAGCAATTTCCTGTAATAAATGCTTATAAAAAGTTGTTGGGACATTA
The DNA here is from genome assembly GCF_048593235.1 of Sminthopsis crassicaudata. NCBI lineage: Eukaryota > Metazoa > Chordata > Mammalia > Dasyuromorphia > Dasyuridae > Sminthopsis > Sminthopsis crassicaudata. Next base: position 534,938,768 of record NC_133619.1, on the reverse strand, counting down.
AAAAATACCTAAATGGAACATCAACTGAGTCTGGAAGTTTATGAGGTGTTTCAAACTCATGGCTTACTATTTCAATAAAGAAAATAGAATGATACATTTGTTCCCCCATCTCTTCTTTGATCATCACAAATACTCAGAATTTAAGGTTTTTGTTTGTATGCTTTTTTGATGATGCTATTCTTTCCATTTATTATAGTCATTGTGAATCTTGTTTATCTAGTTTGGGTTACTTCATTTAATATTATATTTCTCTGTATTTTTCATTTTTATTGTTTCCTCTGATGAAATAATATTACATTACATTCATGTAGCACAATTTGTTTCGACATTTGCCAATTTATGGGAAGCTAGTATAATTTTAGCATCTTTAGCCTAGGGAGATTATTTTGAAAAACACTTAATGATTTTACATATTTTCAACATTAGGAAGCACCACGTGGCCTATATATCTAAAAAACCTGATAGAGTGCACTGTTGTGATCTCTCACAGTATTTGATAGTGAATGAACTAATTTCAAAATTTCCCAGATTTAAAGTGAATTGTCATTTTCTATATTACTGTCCTCTCTTGTTTGTTAATGCTATTGTAACTTAATTTTTCAAAGTACCTAAAAATTTACAACATTATCTCGTTTGTGAAAAAGTGACATGTGAGATGGGTAGCTTGATTATTACTTTATCTCATTTAGAATAAGAAACTGAGGCTCAGATAAGAAAAGTTGCTTGTCAGAGATCACACAATTATTATGTAACTGAGCCAGGGTGTCAACCCAAATAATATGAAATATCTAAAGATAAAAGGCTACTTATTTAGTCAATTAGGACTTGAACCTGTCTTTTCACCCCAAAACTAACTTGTCCTCTGTGAGCTTTGATTCCATATTCAAAGGCACCATACTGAATCTCATTTTCAAAACCATTTTTCAATTTTCAAACTATTTCTGAAACTAGATCCAAATATTCTCCTAGATAAGTAATTTTTTTAACTACAAAATTAGAGATAGAGGTATAAAAGATGCTAATAGGAAAACTTCATTACCATGGTTCATAGAAAATGAGGGAAATAAAAAGTTAGAAAAGAGGATTTACTTGATCATAATATTTTGAGAGTTGGAAGGTACAGTGAATACCATTTGTTTTGACCTCTCATTTTATAGATGAAAACATTGAAACCCAAAGAGGAGAAGTGATTTTTTAAAGATTTTTCTAATTTTCCCAAAGTCTTGAGGTGAGTATACTTAATTGTGTGTGTGCATATATGTGCACATATATAAACACAGATATCTATTATAAGAAATTTCTCTCCAGGAAGGGTGAGATATATTTGAAATTGAAGGTTAAGTTGCTAAGCATGGTCAAAATTCAAACTTAACTCCTCTTCATCTAAATCCAGTGCTCTTTGCACCATTAGATTGCCTTTTCATGAACCACTCCAGTCTCATTGTCTTGTGAAGATGTGCCTGTTTCTGATCTTGTGTTTCTCTGTTTCTTACCCAGTAAATTTCCTGCTGAATACCTATCTCCCAGCATTTGCTTCCTGGTTCTACACATATTCCATACACAAATAATACTATTCCCCCCCCCCCCCCCCGCTTCAATCCATTCTTTTGCTTCCATGCCTCTTTTCAAACTATTTCCCACGTTTGAATACTTTTTTTTTTCTTCTGTAGTTATTACCCATCTTTAGAGCTCAGTTCAAAGGACATATCTATGATAAAGCCTTCCCTAACTGACAAAGGTTTTCTCCTAAAGATGTTGTATTTTGCACAACTCTGATTTTCTTATCATGTATTATGTTTACTGTTGTCTGAATGCTATTCTTCCTCTACTGGACTCTGAATTCCATGGAGACAGGAATCTTATTTAAACTTGGCTTTTATATTTGGAACTGAAGATAAAATAGTTGAATTTTAAAATAAATATGTTCTTTAAAGGAGCCAAACCTCCTATTTTAATGCAGAAAGGTGATGCATTACTAGAGCAGAATATTATAAGTATTGTTAGAGTCAGTCAATGTAATGTACTTAATAACTGAATATTTTTAACATTAAGAAGGACACATGGATTATTAGGTTCAAATATATCATCTATCCAAATATTGCATCTTTTTGCTTAACATGTTTTTCTTTTCATGATGGAGGGTTGGATCTGGCAGATTTGCATACTAGTCATATAAAGAAAAATGTATCAATAAAAGGCATTTTAAAAAGAAATTTGATATCTTGTTCCTAATATAGTGCTCTGAACAAAATAAGTAAATAATAAGTATTTATTGAATTAAACTCAATTCACTATGATATTTTTTGTGACACCAAAGAATTAGAAGCAAAGTTGGTGCTCATAGACTGAGGAACAGCTAAATAAATTTTAACATATTAATGTAATAGAATATTACAGAATGATGAGAAATGACAGATATGAAATATTCAAAGAAATATAGGAACTGATTCAAAATGAAGTATGCAATGCCAGAAAAATAATGTACACAATGGCCATAACAATGTAAACAGAAAGATCAATGATAAAAAAGAAACTAAATGCTATGTAGATATAGTGGCTAAGCTTAACATTAAAAGGGGGTTAAGAAAATGTATTTCCTTTCTTTCATTGCAGAAGTGAGGGAGCAAGAGGTATGAGTGACGTAGTGTACATACTATCAGACATAGCTTATGTCTTGTTTTTGCTATATATATTTTTTTTCTTTTAAAATATTTGTCACATGTTGGAAAAGAGAGGTAGGAAGTATATATTTGTAAATAATTTGGTGTGAAAACAAAGGCAATGGCAATAATTTAAAGAGAATTTAACTGACTTCTGTCCAATGAAATTCTGAAGAGTCCGGCCACCCTACATCCTCTGTAAAATCAGATTTGCACAGCCCTGTTAAGTAGCATTATTTTTTTTTCTGTTCTGTAATTGCCTGGATTCACTGGTAAAATCTCTTCAAGATCAGCTTCCTCTCTATTTTATTTAATCCATCTGCAATAGACTTCTTCATATTTAGACCTGAGATCTCTAATCCTAGCTTTCAGTCTACAATCTAGTCCCTATCCTGCAGCTATGTATATGTGATATAGTCACTATGTATTAGAGTTCCTTACCCCTCAATCTATGTAAAATAATGAAAAGGTTTGTCAATGTGGAGGTAGAGTTCTTCAACTGTCAGGAAGCCAAGGCCTCCTGAGTCAGCCAGTCTTGCTGATCAGACACATTTCCACAAGATGATAAAGGTGTTTAATCTCTCCAAGCTAAATATCATATCTCATTGTGGTGTGGAATCCCTAAGTGACCTTTTTGTTTTTAATAAATTATACAATGAACTACAAGTATGTAATTTTATGTCTAACTACCAGGGAACTGACATGAGTCAGGCTCAGCCTATGACAAAGCTTGACATTTACAATGAATAGGCCCATTTAATAGAGCATGACTTTCTGGATAAGAAAAAGATTTCCATAGATTATTTTACATACAATTTGATTAATCAGTGGACTTTAGCCTTTTAGGCCTAGAGTACTGTATAACTTGTATCAGTGATCACAGGGGTCCTTAGGGAAGCTACCCAGGCTAACAAAACATGAAGATTAGAGACCTGGTTTAACATGCTCTCTGGCTCGGTAACTGGAAATGGCTATTAAGATTTCAAGAGCCTAGCAACAGACATATTCATAATTCCCCTCAGAGACTGTGGAAGAGCAAGCCCTATGAAATGTGCTATTCTTTGGATTTGATTGTCCTATTTGGAAGAATAGTTCTTTCCCTAAATTATGAGGGAATATAATTTCTTAAGATATGTGAGTGGACTGGAAGAGTAGCTTCTATTCTCAGAATAATCTGGACAAATAGCATGTGGGACATACTACAGGTTTCTAGACCATGATCTAAATAGTTATCAGGAATGAAATATGTTTGTCTTTTTTTAATGTTGTGATGAAATACCTGCTTTTCCTCTGAGGGACTAAAATCTGTTATTTTTGGCATACTTTTCCACCATTTCAAAAGGACTTTATGTCAAAACATGGCCATAACCTTTTTTTTCAGCTCTGGCTTCCATCTTTTGAGAAACATATAGAGGAACTGCTACATATACTGAGGGGGAAGTCAGAATAGGTTCAGTTCCTTTCATATGAAAATCAATTCAGGGTAATGAGGCTGTTTAGCCTGGAGAAGAAAAAACTTAGTAAGGACTATAATAGCAGTTCTCAAATATTTGAAGGACTGGTCTGTGTAAAAGGGATTAGATTTCTGCTTAGCTTCTGAGGGGCAAATTGGGGGAAGATACAAAGGAACAAAAGGGGGGAATCTTTATAACAATTAGTGCTATCTAAAAGTGAAATAATTTATCTCTATAGTAGAGGTTCCTTCTCAAAAAAGGCCTTTTTGGAAAGGTTAGTTATACTTTTTCACGTATGTTGTAAAGGGGTAGAGGGTGAGTCAATTTTTCAAGTAGGAATTAAACTAGTTTTGTTGATTCCTAGGCCAAAAGTTCCACAGAAGGACCTGGGAAGCTACAGAGCATGATGGAATCTTTACTGAGAGTAAAATTATGTAACCAGTTGTAGACATTCGTGCCTCCCTATAGAAAGGCTATAGCACTTAGGATCCAATCATGTCATTCTCTTACTTAATAAAGTCCAGTGGTTTCCTATGACCTCTATAATCAAATACAAAAATCTTCTCCCTGACATCTAAAGCCTTTTGTAACTTAGTTCTCATTTTCTATTTGTCCAGTCTTCTTAAACTTTATTCCTCAATTCAGTGACACTGGTCTCTTTGTTGTTTCACCAATAAGACACTCATCTTCTCTGGCTGTCTCCCATTCCTGGAATGCTCTCCCTCCTCCTCTCTCCCTCCCAACTTCCTTGACTTCCTTCAAGTTCTATCTAAAAGTCTCCCTTCTATAGGACATCTTTCACAAATTCTCAATTCCTGTCTTTACTCTGTTCTTTTCTACTTAATCTTGTCTCCCTTACCATATTTACCAAATTTGCTGCCTTTTTTCCTTTTTTATGGCATCCCCAGCAATTAACACAGTACTTGGTTCAGAGAAAGTGCTTAATAAATGCTTATTGATAGACTGACTGACATAGGGTGTTAGGATTACAGGTGCTAACTCAGGTTGTCTAAACAATTCTCTTTTGCTCACACCTTTAAAAGGAGTTCACACCTTTAATCTTCTGAAAGAAGTTTACACCTTTAAAGGAGTTTACACCTCTGGAATACCCACAAGCCCATTCTCTGGGAGGATATAAGGTGCCACCAAGGCTGCCTCTGAGGAAATTGAGTTTGGACTGCAGTCTGGAAGGAGACAGTCTAGATTGGTTTAGGAATAAGACTTCCCCAGAGAACTTCAGGGAAACTTGAGGAGATTCAGAGCCAGGATTCAGGAAGAAGAGGATTTGAGATTCTACCTTCGCTCTGGCTGGAGGCTCCAGAAGCCTCCCAAGAAGCCTGCTCACAGAGTAAAAGATTATACAGAAAAGAAACCTCCTCCCAGAGGATTACAATTGAGAGACAATCAGAATTTTACAATAGGGTACAGCTTTTCAGATAAATTCATATTCCTAGAGAGAAAACTTTTGAGTAAATTAACCTGAATAATCTACATGGAAGTTATTGGTTGGTTATAATCTATATCAGTGAAGAGAATATCCACACCAAATAAATAATAAATTAAAGTATCAACTCATATGTGATTTATAGAGTTGACATTTATTTAGATCTTTAAAGTTAATGAAACACTTTATATCCATTATCTCATTTGATTCTCACAACATCCCATGAAATATGTATGACAGATATTATTAATCTTTTGCAGATAAAGAAACTGACCCTCAAAAGAAGGTATCTGCCCATGATCACATAGCTAATAAGTGTCAGAAACAGAATTTGTATCCAGGGTTTCTTACTATAAATCTATTCCTTCATCTAGTACTCCTTTCCTATACCATGTTACCAGTTGTTATTTTTTGAGATAATAAAATAAGAATTATAATATTTGATTATGCAGTGCATTGTAAATAATAGATATATTAAAATATTTTTTCAGTTGAATGAAATCTTACTTTTTTGTGAATTACATTTTCTAGTCTTGATTTAAAGTTCTGTGAATCAGTACTTCTACTTTCTTTCATCCTTATATTATTTGGATAGGGCAAAAAACGTCTTATGGAACACCAGACCTTTATTCTGGGGTACTAAGTCATGGTCAGTGGCTGAGAGTTTTCTGTAGATAGGTTGTCATGGTGGGCTATATCTGGCTGCATTAAGCATATAAATGACAAAATCCCAATTTAGGAGAGGGTAGAAGGAAAAAATAAATTATAAGGAGAAAGAGAAAGTATCATAGCAGTAATCATGGAATATCAAACAAACAGAGACTTGAGGCTGGAAGCATGTTCAGAGATAAGAACAACAGGTCAACCTTGAAGCACTACAAGACACAGGCACACAGGAAAAATGGTCAATACCAACACCAACAACATTCTAATTCAACAAAAATGACTATACACATTTTATTATTTTCCTTTTCTTACCTTGTCTTCCCTCAGGAACCACATTTATTGAAACTCAGGGGAGAAACTATTCTTCTAAGAAGAATTTCTACCCAGTCTAGTGAAAGCTTTTCCATGTAACAAGTCTCCTTACAACCAAAGCTAAGTAAGATATGCAACCCTCTTTTAGCATTATTTTTATTTTGTTCATATTAGTGATTTAATGGATGTAGAGAACTCCTTATGAGGAGCCTCTCTTTACCAATACAAATCTATAATTGTTCTCTGATTTAAATTCTTATAAAGTTGCCTGGGACACTGAGAGATTAAGTGACTACCAAGAAGCATATAGCCTCTTGTAGACTATCCTTCTTATTCTCAGGCCAGCTTTTTACAATTCATGTCACACTCTTACTGTGCAGGAAGCATTTCTTACTGGAAGTATTAGAATTTATTATATATGGGGTATATTATAATCCTTTGCTCCTGGACAGTATTTATGAAAACCTAGGTTTACATATAGAAAATTATAAAAAAAGATGATATAGTTAATGACATGCCAATATTGGTTGGTTACACTTACTTCCTCAAGGCATTTTTATACATATAGGTAAGCATGCCTTGACATAGTTCCTGAAATGATTATTGAAAAGAGCACAAACCTGAAGGACATTGCCAAATGCATACTTCAGAGGGCAGTGAGGTGGTGCAACTGGTAGGCCACTAGCCCTGTAGTCAGGAGAATCTGAGTTCAAATTCAGCCTCAGGCACTTGACATTTGCTAGCTGTGTGACCCTGGGCAAGATTTAACCACAATTGCTTCAGAAAATATTTCAAGACCCCCAAAGTACTAGGCTATTTGGTATGGGGATTTTCTGAATACATAATAAAGAATATTTTGAAACAGAGTGGGGATGCTTTTCATTGCAATAGTGTAATGGGATGACAATAGTCTTGAGTCAGAGGACACAAATTCAAATCCTAATTCTCATAGTATCTTTGAGAATTTAGGAAAAATCACATTTCCTATTTAGTAAAATAAAGGCCTTAAACTAGATGGTTTCTGAGATCACTCTCAAGTCTGGTTTTATGATCCTTTGTGTGGGGATTTGTTAATTGACCATCTTTGATCTTATTTTAGAGAAAAGATATAAATATTTTACACAAGTGTAGTAAAGTCAGTGTCTTATTGTTCAGTGTTAAAAAAAAAAACAGCTCTAAAGGAAAGAATTATTTGATAAATATGCAGGGTTTAGTACAGTAGATTCATTATTCTAAGTAGATTCATTACTTAATAAGAGGAATTGGTCAACATTGAAAGATCCCACTGGATCCTTTTAATCTTCCCAGAAAACTTCCCTAATTGATTCCCTCTTCACCATTTTATTCCAAAATACTAATCTCTCAGGATGACTATGTGACAGACAAGTACTCCTCCTCTTCTAAAATGTCTTTCCTTTAAAAGATATTTATTTGAAATATTTTTTCTTTTGGTCTCTGATTAGCCCTGAAGTTATCTTTTAGGCACTGGTACATACATTTGAATCATCACGTTATCTCAAGAGTAAAAGCTATATTCTAATTAAGGTTTCAAATAAAGGACTAAGAAAATATACCATATGCCTGACTGCTTAAACTCTGTTGACCAGGTGCTCACTGTTTCTGCCTTCTTTGTTCACTGAGAAGTCAGGTGGATATCATCTCTAAATAAACAGCATTTATTTTGCAGACTCAGAGCCTAAACAAAATGATACTGTACACACTTGAGTGAGTCTATGTAACATACTGCATTGCAGCAAACCCGTTAATAGTGCAGGGAAGTCAAACATACTCAACTGCTGGGCACTGCTCTATGCTACAAAGAGCAGAATGGAACCTACCCCCTTCTATTCTGGCAAATGAGAGTAACAGGTGAAGGTGATCTTTAGAATTTAAAACAATATACATACAAGTACACATCCACACACACATATGTACATATAACTATATACAAATGTATACACATACACATAGCACGATACATATATGTGTATATATACATGTATGTATATGTGTGTAGATACTTAACCTAGATATATAAATGGTGCCAAATAGATCCATTAATCCATACGTAAGAATTTCTGCAGTCATATATTGGCTTAGTTTTAAAATTCAATCTTACCTATTTTAATTGTATTTTACTTATTTTGTTAAATATTTTCCAATTTCCTTTTAATCGAGTATACAAGGGTTATATTCATGGTCACATAACTTCTATTTAACAAAAGCAGAACTTGGACCAGTGTCCCTGACTTCAAAATTGTTTCTCCGTCTAGGACACTATCCTGCCACTCAAATTTTTCACCTGTTCTATAGGTCAATGTTTCTAGAAATGCTTACAATATTTAAGTTCTTATATTTCATGGTTTCACAGTTTGGTTGAGTTCAACAGTCATTCATTAAATGCTTATTATATGACAGATATTGTGCTAAGTGATGTAAATACAAATCCTTGCAGAAGAAGTTTCTATCTTACATTCTAATGAAAGAAGATAACATATTAAAAATAAAATAGGAGCAGAGAAGGAGGGAAGAGAACATAATAGATAAGTCTATAAGAATGCAGCCTAGAAGGAAATGGAGAGAAATGAATTACCTAAGTCGTCGCATCTTTAAATGGAGGTTTTCAGGAGGAATCATCCAAACTGAGGCAAGAGAACCAATAAGAGAGGATACTTTTAAGGTGGGTGTCCCTGAGTCAAAGTGATTTTTCCAGAATGTAAAAGTTGCTGGATATTATAGAGAAACCTGAAGAAATGTAGTATAGTGGGCAAGAGACTAACTTTAGTTTATATATAACTTAAAATCCAGAAATAAGTTGGTAAACCACAGAACCACAAGACAATGATACCATTACCCTACATGGGAATGGAGAAGAAAAGTAGACCTTTAGAATAAATGATAGAATGATAGAAAGTAAGAAATGGATATAAGATATTTCAGAGAGAATGATAGGATTTAGACTTTGGAGATCAATTTGTCCAAATCTTGCACTTTACAAGGAAAGAAACTGAGACCAGAGAAAGGAACTTCATGACTTGTTCATGTTCATCATACTCCTAAGTGAAAGAAGCAGGTTTTATGTTTTGCCTTGTGAATCTATTCTTTATTTTTTGCCCTATGCTACTGCTAAATAACAATAGCAACAAAAACAAACAAAACAAAACAATAAAAAACCCAAACTAGCAAAGAGTCAAGTATACTAATAGTGTTACAAACAAGCCAAGTAAAAATGAACAGAATATTCTATTTGTACACAAGAGTAATGAAAACCAGTAGTAAACCATGGTATAGCTATCTACATCAATCTGGGTAGCTACAGTTGCTGAGAGAGATAGGGAAGTACTTTTAATGGCACATAGAGTTACTTTCTAAAAGTCTCTTTTGTGAATTGAAATATAATAGCTTTATGCAAGGAAAACAATTGTTGTTAGAGGACTTCCCAAAATTATATTTTTTTAAGAAATGATTTCTGGAGGAATGGTTCCTACATACCAATTCCCAAGGTTGATGGATCACACTCGAACTTCTTTTCATGCTTCCATCAGCCAGAAAGATAATCAACCAACCATTGGATGAATAGAGAGTGAAAATGTGAAGGCTGGATAATAGGATTTTTCTCATGTTATGGCTAAACAAGGATATACTCCATGGTACTTTTGAGCTCCTTTATCTTTTTCTTGTTCATCATGCACAGCCTCTGTATCAAATCTTGGAGCAGGTGTAGCTTGTTAGAAACATTATTAGGTAGGGACATTTAACTACCCCAGCAAGACTGATAATTTAGGAAGTATTTCTTTACCAGAAAGAAGTAAAATAAGAAGAGTTTTGAAACATGAAGAACTGTAGTTGGATGAAAAATATTTTATGGATCTTTTGAAAACCAGAATAATGAAAGAATATTTGCTTCCTAGATTAAATGTAGTCTTATACATCTAAGAGGAAGATTTTTTTGCCATCTTTGACAATTGAACTAATTAAAGATTTTATTTTGTATTTTATTACAAAATTATTATTAATAATAATTTAATGCCAATAACTAAAATGTACATACCACTTCAAAGTTTACAAAGAATATTATTAATGTTAGTCCATTTGCTATCAGAAACTCCAAATAAAATTACTTTACTAACACTGCAAATTATAGTCTTAGTAACCTAGGACACTAAGAGATTAACAGATGTGTTCTATGTCACATGGTTAGAACCTATGCCAAAGGTATCACTCAACCCAAATTCCAAGAATGGTTCTCTGTCTATTCCATGCCTTTGCCTCTCTATATAAACCAAAATGAGCTATTACTCAGCTAAATAATACATAACACCACTTGTTTGATTTAACTGAATGATATTTTGGAATGAATATGCCAAGTTTTTTGCATGGTTGGCTGTCAAATATAAACACAGCTGGCCTAAGTATGGCATGAATAGATATCTGATCTGGAATCTGGGTCACTCTATTTCCAAGGGATATTGTTATTTCTGCCTTAAGAGCAGGAGCAAGGCCATGCTTGTACCACCAATAGTCTAAGGAAGGAAAGACTGGCAAAATAGATCACCATGTTAATGCAGTCTTCTTTTTCCACTGTTTCCAAGAGAAATATATACTTGAATTATATCTAATTTACCCCACATCACATGGAGGTACCTAGAAATATATTAGGAGATTCAGGATAAATACCACTTTTCCGAATAACTATGAAGGAGAGGATTATACATAGCTTATCATCACTAGTTTAGTTCTCTATACGTGTCCCTGTCTCTGTCTCTGTTTTTGTCTCTGTCTCTGTCTCTGCTTGTCTCTGCCTTTCTGTCTCTGTCTCTCTGTCTCTCTCACTCTCACATAAATAAAAAAAAACATCACTACTAACTAATAAGAATTTTTAAAAATTGGAGTAAGTGATAAACAGAAATCAGAAAAGTTGTTCAGAATAAGACAGACAATAAGATACACCAGAGCAAATGAGCTCTGATTTGGAAACAAGATCAAAATCTCAATTATATCAAGGGGATAACTAAAAGTAGAGGGAATTGGGGGCTTAGATATCTTTGAACCAATTAGAAGTCACTTCTATTTACACCTATACATTGCATCATTATTATAATTACATATTGTTCTTCAGAGAAACTGCTCCAAGTTTAAGAAGAAGTAGGATTACAAATAGATCATTTAGTTAAATTTAAATGATTGGCTTCCTTATATAGATGCAGATTTAGAACTGTTAATCATAAAAGATCTTGCTTTTAGTGGTCTTGCCTCTTTACAATGGTAAACATATAAGTAAACCATATCAATCTGTGATGAAACATTTTTAGTTCTTTTTAGAACCTTATGATCCATTTAAGTGTAATTTTAAAGGTTATGTTCTTGTAGGTTATCATAATTTCAAAATATATTCCAAGACAATTGGAAGTTAAACTTACATATATCTTGATTACTAAAGGATTATTTTATGCAAATTAGAAATAAAGTCTTGACTTTCAGAGTTCTAAGAGCTAAGGCAGGAAGAGGAAAATCACCTCTGTTCTAACTGGAAAAAAAAGACAAATACATGATTTTATTCTGCAGCAAGCAGAGACATTACTTGGTAATTTTTTTCTCATGGAAGAGACTAAGAAGAGTAGTTCTTCCACAAAATGACTAATATGGAAATTTTTTACATGAAAATAAGGGAGCTAAAACCTAGAGGAATGAATACCTAATGCCAAGCTGGGGGACAGGTAATATATTAAAATTGATTCCTTGGGGTAAGCAGCTTCTGGGGCAGAAGACAAGAGAAGTGACTGCTACATCTTTCAATTGTCCTGGCAGGTACCATTTCATTTTAGATGAGTAAAGGAGATTCTAAGGTAGTAGAATGCCATGTATCAGCCATGCTCCAAGAAGTAGAGGTTAGTCCCTTGGGTACCTAACCCTGATGCTGTATCAAGCTTCAAGGTGATAGGTGTCAGAAGTCAATTACAGGCAGAACAAGAGGAAATGGGTTTCAGTTGCTGCACACGGGACTTAGATCACCAAGAAGGAAAAATTTCCTGACAGTAACGGTTGTTAAACATTGCAATTGGTTACTAAGGGAGGCTGTTGAGTTTCTGCCTCCAGAGAACTTCAGAAATAGGATAAAGTCTCATCTATTTGAGATGGTTTAGGTATAATCCTGCCTGAAGGCTAGGGATAGACTTGATGATTTCTCCTTTCCTTTTTAGCTCTTTGATTCTCTAAGTAAGGCAAAAACTTTTGCATTGACTCGGGAGAATCTGCAGGGAACTTCTCAACATTTAATGATGTCTGTGGGAAGGAATGAAGGTTAAGTCAGGATTCCATCACTAGGGCTAATTAATGTAAACACTGAAAAATCACCTTCAATACCAGCTTTAGTTCTTGGTAGCTTTAGGAGAGAAGAATCAAAGAGAGAATAACAATAAGGTTACTTTGGTAGCAATTTGTTGAATCCCACATTTGGCGATGGGGGTCTCACTGGGCAGTTTTTTGTGTTTAGATGGGTCAGGGCTCATGTCATTGATGTGTTGAAACCTTTCCAAGCCCATATTTACAAAACTCACTGCTCAAGGGATTAACTTTCCAAATCCAAATTGCTTGACCAACTTGAAATTTATTTGTTGGGTTTATTATTTTTTTTTTGTCACTGAACTGTGAGCAAAATCCTTAAGTATATCATATGCCTGGAGTTCCATTTCCAACTCAATTAGTTTCTTAGTGTACTCAAGTAGCAAGGTGAGATGGTAGATTTGAAAAATCTTTGCCTACTTCTGTATGTTGCATTCTTATCTAGCCCTTGGAATTTTGAGTAGGGAGAGGGGAACAGTAACAGACAGTAATTTCACTGGAAAATGGGATTTTCCCAGCACATACCTTGAATGTTTATTTTCCATTTAATAGTTTTAAAAAGGGGAGAAGACTATTTGCTTTTTGCATTGTGACTCACAAAAACAACAGCAACAATATTTTGTTAAATAAGAGGAAACATTATAAGGGAAGCAATAATTATGGTGGTTCTTGATATTAGATTAATCTTGTTATTAAGATTTTCATCTTAATTATCTTTTTCATTTCATCATATAATTAAGTTTATAAGATAAAAGTTTTAAAAATATAATTAAGATGAAAAATATGATGATAGTATAACATGGTATAATTCTGACCCCATTCTTTCAGGTCCAGACTTATTAATTCCCTCTATCTCCCCATCCCTGCTAGAGTTCTCAGATAGTCTGATGATTTTCTTTGAATGATATTTAGGGTAAAATGATTAGTTAAGAGTCACACACTTTGTAGCATGTTAAATATTTGAGACCAATTTGAATTCAGGTTCTCTTGACTTCAGGGTGGATCCACTGCCCCATCTAACTGTACCTACTCTGATCATTTGGGAAATTATTTATTTCCACCATTGACTAGAGAGCCCTCATTGGTTATATTCTACCATATCTAAAGGTACAGCTACATTTAACCACAACATTGGATTAGTTTTTTTTACAAAAAAAAATGTTTTCGTCAAAGATATAAAAAGAACAAACATAAGACATTCCCCTAGTACTTCACTCCTGTGGGGGGGGGGGGGGGAAGGAAGACAATTAAACTCACAATTTATCTTAGTTCCTATATAGCATTAGTCCTATCAAGATCACATCCAAAAATCCCCTTCCTCATCAATTCCAGCTTCTATTGGACAGGAGTTCATCATTTAATCATTTAATAAACATTTATAAAATACCTACGATGTGTCAAGCACTGTGATAAGTGCTGAGGATAAAAAGAAAATTAATTGATAGTCCCTATCATCAAAGATTGCACATTCTAATGGGAAACTACAATACATAAAAGGAGCTAAAAGGGGGTCGTAGGATTGAATATAGTGTAGTGTCATAATGAAAACCTGCAGACTCATGACAAATGATGAGATGGCTTCCCTGGCCCCCTCCTGAAATAGAAGATCTAGGAGGAGCTCTTGGATGAACTTAAAGGGAAGGAGAGGTTTCAGGGGCAGAAGGATATTGAGAAGTATGTATTTTACAATTGATGCAATCTTGTGGGAAGATGAGTTATTAGAGGCAATGATGATGTCAAAGAGAGCAGCCAAGTGTAAAATGAAAGCTCCTAAACCATTCTGCCTTGGGATGTAATTTTTGGTCTTACTGTGACACCTCGATTCTCATGGATAATTCTCCTGGCCCAGGTCAGAGACTTTATTCCTTATACCCAAAATAGAAAGGAATTGACAAAAAGTCCAATGAATCTGGGCCATTTGCAGAGGTGTGGATAGAGATTACAGAATGAAGTAGGGAAAATGGAAACCTTTTACAGCACATTTCTCTCATAGGAAGAAATTAGTAAAGGAATCACCTCATTCTCTCATTCTCAGATATAACAGATTTAATCAGCCCCTAGCCAATGATGTCTTACTCTGTTTTAAATACTCTGGTTATGGCTGTGTAGCCAATGGAAAAAGCTCCTCCCAACAACATTTTAGATCAACATAAAATATCCACACATGCTTCTTTCCTCCTGATTCTCCTAGAATTAGCTCTCTAATGTTTTCTCTGTGGAGGATGACATTTTTTTTTTTTTTGCAAAATGCTGGGACCAAATGTACTAGTCCTTCATTCCACTAGAAGTAGAAATAACATGACAGGGTTAGCTAGGTGGTGCAGTGTTTAGAGCATCAGCCTTGAATTCAGGAAGACCCAAGTTCAAATCTGGTCTCAGACACTTAACACTTCCTAGCTGTGTGACCCTGGGCAAGTCACTTAACCCAGCCTCAGGGAAAAAAATAACATGACACAGTAGATAGAGAAGTGATTTTGAAATCAGGAAGATTTGGGGTTGAGTTTTGTCCTGATTGAACAAGTCATTTAACCTCTGAGTACCCCAGAACACTCTCAAGACTATAAGTTACAATTTCACCCCCACGAACGAATGAATTGTCTATGTACAGATATAACTCTTAAAACTGTGATTTAAAATGTCACAATATGGTAAATTAATGTTGCCTTCTTTTTTAAAGAAAATTTGAACTACCACTTAAATAATCTTAGGGAAACATTTAATAATACAGGTTCTTCCTACTGTAGTGTTTTGGATTCTGCATATGGAGAATAAAGACTTGGAAATATAATAGAATCAATACTTTTTGGTTTCTATCTATGGTATTGAAAAAATGATATTCAATATAAGCATCCTAATTGATAAATAGTCAAATGATATGGACAGACAATTTTCATATAAAGAAATTAAAGTCTTTTCTGGTCATATGAAAAAATTCTTAAATCACTATTGCTAAGAGAAATCCAAATTAAGACAATTCTGAAGTACCACTCTATACCTCTCAGATTGGTTAAGATAATAGGAAAAGATAAATTAGAAGGGATAGTGGAAAACTGGGACACCAATGCATTATTGGTGGAGTTGTGAAATGATCCAACCATTCTGGAGAGCAATTTGGAACTATGCTCAAAGGGCTATCAAAGTGCACATACCCTTTAATACAACAGTGTCTATTGGATTTGTATCCCAAAAAGATCATAGAAGAGGGACAAGGATAAATAGAGTGAGAACTACCGTGTTTCCCCGATAATAAGACACTGTCTTATTATTTTTTTGGGACTAAAAAACACCAGAGGGCTTATTTTCAGGGGAGGGCTTATTTTATCCTCCATCATGCCCCTTTTATCCTCCATCATGCCCATTTTAGCCTCCATCATGCCCCTTTTAGCCTCCATCATGCCCCCTGAGTGCTTATTTTATTCTCCATCGCTTACTGAACTTACCGAGTTTTTAGATGGTCCTGTCTCAGCTCTACTCCGCGGCGCTGCTCTCAGTAGCGCCAGCAAGCAAATCACCAGGGAAGAAGAGGATGACGCGCTCACTGCTGCAGCTCTGATTGGATGCAGCTCGGAGCGCGACGTGCGTTTCACCCGGGAGGGGAGGGCGGCGCTGCTTACTGAAGGTACCGCTACGCAGCATATAGCGCAGGGGATCACCATGATGACCGTTTTCATAGTAAGTTCGATAGGGCTTATTTTCGGGGGAGGGCTTATTTTAGCAGAATATTAAAGAGTATGTGGGTGTCTTATTTTCAGGATAGGTCTTATTATCGGGGAAACACGGTATCTACATCCAGAGTGAGAGCTATGGAGACTGAATGTGGATCAAAGCAGAGTATTCTCACCATTTTTTTGGTTTCATTTGCTTGATGTATTGTTGTTGTTGTTTTTCTTTCTCATACTTTTTCTCTCTTTGATCTGATTTTTTTTTGCATAGCATAACTAATATGGAAATATGCTTACAAGAATTGCACATGTTTAATCTTTATCAGATTTCTTGCTGTCCTGAGGAGGGAGATGAGAAGGAGAAAAAATTGGAACCCAAAGTTTTTCCTTTTTCTGCTTCTCTTGAGCCCTATGATTGAAGATCAAATTTTTTGTTTAGATCTGGTTTTTTCCCTAGAAACATGTGGAATTCATTTGTTTCATTAAATGTCCATCTTCTTCCATGGAAGAAAATGCTAAACTTAGTGGGGTAGTTTATTCTTGGCTGCATTACAAGTTCTTTTGCCTTTCGGAATATTAGATTCCAGGCCCTTAGATGCTTTCATGTAGAGGCAGCCAAATCTTGAGTGATCCTTATTGTGGCACCTTGGTACTTGAATTGTTTTTTCCTGGCTGCTTGTAATATTTTTTCTTTAGTCTTATAGTTCTGAAATTTGGCCACAATGTTCCATGGAGTTTTTGTTTTGTTTTGTTTGGTTTTGGTTTTTTTAGGGTCTTTTTCAGAAGATGTTCGATGAATACTTTCAATGCCTATTTTACCTTCTGGTTCTATTACCTCTGGGCAGTTCTCTTTGATGATTTCCTGTAAAATAGTATCGAGGCTCTTTTTTAAATCATAATTTTCAGGAAGTCCAATAATCCTCAGATTGTCTCTCTTAGATCTATTTTCCAGGTCTGTCATTTTGGCAAGTAGATAGTTGATATTTTTCTCCAGATTTTCATTTTTTTGGTTTTGCTTGACTCATTCTTGGTGTCTCAATGAATCATTCATTTCTATTTGTTCAGTTCTGATTTTTAATGAGTTATTTTCTTCATTAGCTTTTTAAAGTTCCTTTTATATGTGTCCAATTGAGTTTTTAAATGGGTTGTTTTGCTCTATGAAATTTTTCTCCATTTCACTAAATTTGTGTATTAGTGAGTTATTTTCTTTTTCCAATTCACAAATCCTACTTTCTTGGGAATTCTTAATCCTTTCCAATTCACAGATACTACTT
This sequence comes from Sminthopsis crassicaudata, assembly GCF_048593235.1. Taxonomy (NCBI): domain Eukaryota; kingdom Metazoa; phylum Chordata; class Mammalia; order Dasyuromorphia; family Dasyuridae; genus Sminthopsis; species Sminthopsis crassicaudata. The sequence continues at coordinate 534,920,954 of NC_133619.1, read as the reverse complement.
TCCTGTGATTTCTTTATCTTTTCCAATTCCTTAATTCTGTTTCCCTGTACTTCCTGTGAATTCTTTACCTTTTCCAATTCACATTTCATGAGGTTGTTACTCTCTTGCATAGCTTCTCTTTCCCCATTTTTCTTCTAACTATCTTTTGAGATTTTTAATAGTCTCTTCTAGGAGAGTGTTATTTGGAGTCTTGTCTGGGGTCTGTCTGCTGTTAGTCTCCTCAGGGTTGGAAACCTGCTCTTTTTCTGTATAGAAGCTATCAATAATTTTCTTAATTTTTTTACTCATTTTTTTAAAGCCTTCAGGGCAAGGAGGTTACCATCTTCCTCTGCAGAGCAAGGATGGGTGTATGGACAGTAATTGTCCTCTCAATGGGCTGCAAGGAATGGCCTGAGCTGCGGTAGTGCTCTGGGAAGAGCTCCACATGGAAGTGAATAGGCCTGGGTATCAGGGGCCAGGCTATATAAGTGTCCTGTGAGGATCCCCACTGTGAGGATTAGTGACTGCCTTGGGGCTATAGGTTTGCTAGGGCAAAAGTATCACTGCCCCCCCCCAACAAAATCCGGCTTTGGGCTTTGAGTATTTGCAGTCATCCTATCCCTCACCACACAGGAAGTGTCTCTGCCTGGGGAGCGCAGTCCATCTGGGGAAATTCCACTACCCCAGGCCGAGCCCCTCACTGTTCCAGGCTGTACCCCTGCTGTGTGTGACTGCCCTCCAACAAGAGCCCCTGACTGCAGAATGCCACTAAGGGCCATGTTATGGTCTAGAGCTGAGTTACTTCCCGTCCTGGGTGGGCGCAGCCAGATCCTCTCAGGCTCTGGCGTCCCTTAGTGTACGCACTATCCTAGGCTCCAACTTCTCTGCTTGTCGACTATTCTGTCACCAAAGCAAAGCAGTCAGGCTTTGTCAGAGAACTCTATGTAAACCTTCCAACCACAGAGGCCTCCCCCGCTCCCGATTCTACCCCTGCCTGCACTGGTCTACTCTTGCCACCTCAGGTCAAACCTTTTCTGGTGATATTCCAGATTCTCTTTGGCTGGTAAGTAGTTGTACTTCCAATTTTCGGGGTTTTATCAGTCAAGCTCTGTTTTTTGAGGCTGAATTAAATAGTTGGTATTGAAGGAATGAGAGAGCTTAAAAAGTCCCCCCTCTGGCTTCTCCACCATATTGCGGAACCCACAGATTTTCAAAGATAAAAGTTCAAAAGTAACTTTGCATGCATTTAGAAAAATAAAATTATAGCATTTTTTAAAAGACCATGCAGCTAAATTAGCTGCCTACAGCACAGTTTAAATTCAGTGTCATTCAGGGCAATACATAATCTGGTCATACACCAGTTCCATCTTAATATAGCATTATTCCCAGACATAAACTTATTGTTTTGACAAGGTTGGTCTCATTATCTCCTGACTAAGTTATGCTCATTCCCATCATTTTTTCCTGTTGGTATTCCAACATGGAAAGATCAAATCTCATCCTTAGCTTTTTTAGCAGTTCAGTGATGTGCTGGATAGAACAATGGATCTGGATTTAGAAATGCCTGAGTTCAACCCCAGCCTCAAACATTTGCTAGCTGCATGACCCTGAGTAAATCACACTCTTTGTCAATCTCAGTTTCTCAACTGTACTGTGGGTCTAATGATAGCATTTGCCTCCAACAGTTATTGAGAGAATAAAAGGAGGCAAGATTTGTGCATGGAAGACAATAGACTTTTAGTAAGTGTTTACATTCTTCTTCCAATCCCAGCATCCTTCAAACTCAAGACAAATCCTATCTCCTCCATAATACTGTCCCCAAATGCTTCAGTTCATATAGACTTGACACTTTCTCTGAAATCCTTTAATAATATTTCCTTGATATGACATCCCTCTTAATGGTTCTAATGAGGTTTTACATATTTTATATAGGAATTCATTTTATATATGAATAAGCACACACTAGTTATAGCTCCATAAAATTGCTGTATCCACTATATATTTATCTCTTCAACTTGATCTATTCTTAGCTTTTTCTTGAATATATATATATATATATATATATATATATATATATATATATATATGTGTATATATATATATATATATATATATATATTATAATGCTTTATTATGACAACTTTAGAGAAAAACTTTGGGAGTGCATATCATGAATGGGGGTCTCTTGGCCTTGATCCTTTAGCTTTTAGGGTAAGTCATAAGCAGGAGGGCTTAATGGTAGCAAATAGCTTGGGCATCAAGTAGGCAAAATTTTAAATTCACCACAGGTGATTGGGGACCCCTAAATATTATTGTTAGCTCCTAAAAGCAGACCCTGAGTTTTAGAATGTCTTCTTTCTTCTGAAGCTATACCCATGTAAGGTGACAATGGGACACAAAAAAGAAAGAGATGCTTCAATTCAAACATCTCCTTAGCTGCATTTGAGATAAATGGTAAGCTACAAGGAAACACAGCAAAGGGAAGAATTTATTTTTGACTGGTGAGAATATGCATTAATTGATGTCTATAGGAACAATATTTTGGAACAATTACTGAGTAAAATTCACACAGAAAAGCTCAATTCTCACCTCTGATACTAAATAGCTATGTATTCTGGTAAGGTCATACCACCTTTCTAAACCTCAGTTTCCTCATCTACAAAATGGAGATTTTTTTAGAGCACTGTATAGTAGGGATAGAGAACAAGAAGACTTATAATTAAGTGCTACCTGTGGCTCATAGTGGATACAAGACCCTAAAACAAGAAAGATCTTTAATTTCTCAGTGCTCTAGACTGTTACCTAATGAAATCATAATGTCAGATTTTTTTTTCTTCTCTCTCTATGATTACCTATCAGGAGTATGCTGGAGACAGCTCAAATTTGCTCAGGAGAGGATATTAGCAAATTTTTAGTGTGAACATTTACATCTCAAAAATTGTTAAATGTTTGGTCAAATGAGTACTTGGTATATTGATTTGTTGATTCTCTAGGCTTAAGAAAGTAATGGAGAATAAAGTTTTTAATTTTTAAAAAATTTATTTTATTTTAAATTTATGTAATAAAACAATAATTTCTATAACAAGGTATAATAAAGATTACTTCATATGAAACTGCAAACTTGCCATTCTTTTTGAATATACAATGAAGTTATCATGTAAATGTCTCTTTTTTTCCCTTCCCTCCCTTCTCCCCTCTTCTAGCAATGGTTACCATTAGAGACAAATATGTAAATATATGAAAAATTATTCTATACATACTTCTATTTGTCAGTTCTTTCTCTGGATGAAGATAATGTCTTTCTTCATATATATTTTGTAGTTAATGTGCATATTTATAATAGTCAAAATGACTTAGTATCTCAAAGATGTTCTTAAAATAATATAGCTGTTACTGCATACAGTGTTCTTTTGGTTCTGTTAATTTTGCTCTTCATTATTTCATGCAAGTCTGTCCAAGTTTTTCTAAGATCATCAAGCTCATCTTTTCTTATGACATAGTAGCCTTCTATCATAGTTATATACCATAACTTGTTCACCCATTCTCCAATTGACAGATATCCTCTTAATTTCCAGTTATTTGCCACACTAAGAGAATTGCTTTAGAAGATACAGGTTCTTTTCCTTTTCCCCTAATCATCTTCAGAAACAGACCTAGTAATGGTATTGCTGGGACAAAGGATATAAGCAGTTTTATAACTCTTTGAGCATAATTCCAGACTGTTTTCTAAAATGGCTTGAGTATTTCATAATTCCACTAATAATGAATTAATGTCCCAACTTTTCCACATTCCCTCCAACATTTGTCATTTTCCCCTTCAATCATTTTAGCCAATCTGATAGATAAAAAACCTCGTTTGTTTTATTTTGCATCTCTCTAATCAATGATTTAGAGCATTTTCCATATGATTATAAATCATTTTGATTTCATTCAAAAACTTCTTTTCATATTCTTTGACCATTTATTAATTGAAGAATGATTCATATTCTTATAGATTTTATCAAGTTCTTTTTTAAACTTAAAAGAATATACTATATATTTTCTTTTTTTTTCTGGAGAGCCAGTTACACATTTAATAGCACACTCCTGATTATATCTGTTAAGTGTATTGTAAGACTCAAATGAGATAATGTATGTGCAGTGCTTTGGAAATCTCAAGTTGCTAGACAAATGTTAATTTTACTAAAGTACAGTGCTTTGTATATATTAGATACTTGAAAAGAATGAATTGAATTGATTGGCTTTAAGAAATAATGTCACATTCTTCCATTGAGTGATTTTGAAGGGAACTAGAAATTGGCCACATAACTATTTCTATGTCATGTGGTCAATAATTCTACATTTTTCCTTGACACCAAGAGTTTACTTACAACCATTTAAATGCCATTTGTATGTAGTTTGATTTACTTGTGAAAACACAGTGAAAGGATTTTCATGCTGTATCTCCACAGCTTGTTCAAAAAAAAAAAAAAAAAAGAAAAAGATTGTGTTTTATAGGGTTTGAGTAGATTTCTTGAAGATCAAACCTGGAGGACAAATTGTTGATGGCAGCATTAATTTGAAGCTGAAGTGATAGAAAAACTTTCATAAATGGAAGGCAAATTTTTCAGGCTTTGAATATGATGGCCAATTAACCATACTTCCTGAAAGATTCAATTACAACATTATTGTGCCCTCAATAATAGATGCATTTAATGTCCCAGTCCTATATCTCTTTTCCTTTTCTTTCTTTCACAAGGTTTCCATTGTCTTCCCTCAGCACAGTTTTCCTATCAGAAAGAAAGTGATCACAGTCTGATACAATAAGTGATTATTGAGCATGACTATGTTTGAAGGATTTTTTTTCAGTGCGGGAGATACAAAAGCTAAAATCAAATAAGTTTTCCTTGCTTTGCATTCACTTATTCCAAGGACTCAGTGACTTCACAGGCTGCTCCTCTTGTGAAAATTACTCTTTGCAAAGAATCACATCTCTTAATAGTTTAGAGGGATGGCAACACTGAGTAAGGCTGCTCAATGAGAGGATGCAGCATGACTAAGATTTCTCAACTGTTAAAGTAGATGGAAGGCCATCCTAGAAGAAGGGAAGAAGAACTTTTGAGTTATAGGAAGAGAGAGGAATAAAACTTCCCAGAATCCTAAATCCCACCTGGAGACTAATCTCCATTGACTAAAGGGGAAAGAGCAAAGAAGAAATTTACATACATGTCCTTGATTCTATTCTAGCAGAGATCTTGGGCAGATAACTTTAAATTTTTGACTTTACTTTCATCTTTTTTGTTGTTGTTATTGTTTTTAAAATGGGTTAGACTGGATGACCTAGGGTACAATCCCTTTGAGGTTGAATAATTGAGGATTCTAAGTGTACTAAGTCTAGTCCATTATGATTGAGTGTATTTGAATCATGACAGCAAAGGGGGTTAGTCTCAATTACTAGACATTTCCTGGAATCCTCTAAATAAGCTTCAATTCCTCAAAGATGGAATGCTCACATGTAAAGCAGAGAAAAATGTTAAATCCTTCAAATGTGTCAGGAAAATGAGAGGAAAAGTTTAGTAGATTTCCCATTCTCTTTCATATTTCAACTACTTACTAAAACATTGAGGGGTAGTGTAGTCCAGTGAGAAAAAACGATGGTTTCTAAGTCCGAGGACTTGTTTGTTAATAGGTTCAAATCCTATATCTGTCATTTATTACCTAAATAACTTTTGGGGGAGTTGTCGATTTTCTTGAGTTTCAGTTTTCTTATCTGTAAAATTTAGGGGACTCAGATGTCCTTTCCAAATTAAAATTGATAAACCACAAACTCTCAGTAATTGTGGAATATGGGTTCAAATTCAAGGCATCATAGATTGAATCCTGCCTGCTCTGGGCAAGTCACTTCTCTCTGAGCAAAGTTTACTCATTTGTAAAATGAAATGAGATTCTCTGAGTTTCTTTTTGGCTATTGGATCCTGATTATTAGAGTTGGATTTGATTCTGATAACCTGTTCATTCAATTCAATATGGAGGTGAATTGAACTGCATGTAAGTCTTTGAACAGCTCATAGAATGAAGTTTATTTAGTTCTAGCATAACACAGATATGAATTAGAAGACAGTAATATTTAGCTTTTTCCCTTCTCACCTACTGGCCCCAAATCCCTCTCTCACTTCACACATAGTTTGCCTTTTCCTTTACAATTTCTTTATAGTTGAACAAGAGGTGGTTACTTGTTTTTTTTGTTTTTGTTTTTTTTTTTATTTCTACCGATTCAATCAAGAGCTGATTGTTGAATTTTTAGTGTGAACATTTATACCTTAGAAATTAGCAAATACTACAAATCAAGGTTGAATTCATTATTTTGTTGGTTGTCTAGACTTCAGAAAGTGATTTTTTTTTAGGGGTGGAGCCAGTTAAAATAATCTTAATTCCATCCAGAAGTAGGTGGGATCTTTTATATTCCTTAATGATTAAGAGGACAAATTATACAAACAGAGTCCATCAAGAAGATGATATACAGCTATAGCTGTATCTACCACTCTCTTTCAACTTTCATGTTTTCTTTTATTTTCATCCCTTTGTTTCCTTTCCAATTTGATTTTTAGGAACCAAACTAAAAACTGTCTTTAAATATCTTAAAGGTGGAAAAGGAAATACTTATGTTTTGTGGCTTCAGAATTAGTAGATGGAACCTATAATTAGGAGACAGATTTGTCTTAAAATAAGGGGGAAAAATATTTTCCTAAATTTGAGGCTGCCAATTAATTCAAATGGTATCTTCAAGATGGAGTGAGTTCTAAGTCCTTAAAATTGAGCAAAAACTGAATGACTACCAGTTAGAGATACAGTAGTGAGGACTCCTCTAATCAAATAAATGAATGAACTTAATGATTACTTCATTCCATCTAGGAGTTTATGAAAGAGGTAGGACAACTGCAGTCATAGAATTTTAGAATTGGGCATATTCTCAAAAGTCACCTAGTCCAGCTCACACTTGAATAAGAACCCTTTCTTCAATTTCCCAGAGAAGGGGATTACTACTGTCCTCAGGAACTGCTCCATCCTGCAAGATCACCTCAGCTCTGGAATTCATAGTTCATCAGTACTTTCCATTCACCAGAGCCCTCTCTTCCCCAACCTTCCATTGAAAGAGAGACTGCCAGCCATCTCTTCTTTTGTCACATGACTTCACTCTTCTGGATTTCTCCATATGTTGTGCCATAGTTCTCTTTTATTGTCCTGACTCAGTTTCTCTAAATTGTTATGCCTGTTTCCCTAAATTGTTCTGACTCAGTTTCCCTATATTGTTCTGCTTAAGTTTCCTTAATTGTTCTACCTCAAAAGAAATACAGGGATTGTCTTTTGCCTTTCATTATCTCCAGCACTTAGCATAGTCCATATACTTGGTACTTAATAGATGTTTGTTGATTATTAACTATTCCACAATTCTCATCCAGCCTTCAAGATATCTAGATGGGGGCAAAACCATTACCTCACAAGGTAGTCCATTCTATTCAAATTTCCACTTAAGTGTTTTCTTCTCTGCACTAAATATTTCCTTCAACCCATTTGCTCATGTAAGGTGTGCTCTCCCCTCACTACCCTAGTTATTCTTTTCTGGATATGTTCCAGCTTATCAATATCCTTCCTACTCTTCAGAATTAAGAAAATAAAACTTGATATGAGTTAGTTAAATAGATTAAGCAGTCCTGAAATAATGAAACATTGTATACTCAGAACCTTTATTTGAAATAGTTGACACTTCTTATCTAATCAACCTTGACAGCTTCTCCATCCATCCCACTCTCCTCAGAGTGCACTGTGAATTAAAATAAAACTAAAAAAAAAAAAAAAAAAAAAAAAAAAAAACAACAACAACCCACAGATAACAATGTCATTCTATAGTACTGACTTCCTTTGAATGATACTAATTTTGCACAATGTTCTCCTTAATACTGTATTTCAATATCTAAACACTATTGTAATGAGGATTATTCTCCTTCTGATCTCTACTGGAATAGCAAAAACATAAACTGAGGCCAAAGATTTAATTTAATTGCATAGCACCATAAAGACAAGGCAAATGAAAGAATTGAGATTAACATTATTTATTCCCCAGGCTTCCAAGCTTATAGTTTGACCTTCCTATTTAATAGGATTAATTCCTTAGGTTTAAAGGTTGTCCCAAAGTCTGTCTTAGAATCTCATGATCATAAGAAGCTGTGTTAAATCAAATGTTGAGCATTTATTTTAAAATGAAAAGCATTGTAAATAATAAATATTTAAGGCCCATTTTCTGCCTGATGCAATTTGTGCAATTTGAAAGAGCTGTCAATAAAGTTATGTTGAAGAATAGCTGTTAGGATGGAAGCAATGACATCTTAATGCACTTTTGAAATTTAGCACTTGCCCTCTATCTTCTACTTCTGCTTGAATTGAATTACCTGGTCCCCAGGCTAGGCCAAAGAAAAATTGGGGACAATCAGGTCTCTTACCTCAGCTATCTACAAGAGAGTTTTTACATTAGTTTTTACAACAGTAGCAGGGCACAAGGAAATCTTTATATAAAAATAGACAATTCATTACAGTGTGTGACTTAGAGGTCACACCTGAGATTCCTCAACTTTCCCTCCTGCTAGTTACAGCTAAGACAAAGTAATTGGGTTTTGGTTCAAGGTATTAACATGAGAGAACTGTAACAAACTTTGCAGTGTCTCAGCTGTGTAGAATCATTTGCACCTAGTTAGTAAGAGTAATTAAACTATGAAGCTCCCACATGGAATCCTACTCTCCAAACCCTCATGACTTCTTTAGCAAAGACCTCCTTTCAAAGTCTCAAGTTCTGGATTTCCCCACTCCCTCTTTATCTGAAGGCATCTTTTCTTTTGTTGGCAATAAGTATAGTTTGTAATGTTTGCTTCAGGCACAAAATTTTTAGATTAAAAATCTGTTCCCATCAGACTCTCATTTTTCCATTAGGTTATTGGGCTCAGACTTTGTGCCTATGAGAGTCCCCTGTTACAATATAAATAATAATAATGACTCCCATGTCTATAGTGCTTTAAGGCTTACAAAGCACTTTATAGCTATGATTTCATTTGTGCCTTATGACTTTGATGTATTAAAAAATTCAAGAGATATAGTTTCTGGGTAACTAATCATTTTATTAATCATGCTAGCATATAATTGATTAAAGGAATTAGTAGTACTCTCAAATGTCAAAGACCTCTTCTGGAACCCACTCACCACTTATATGCCCTTGGAAGAGTGAGTGGTCCTGAAGGTGACCATCAACTCTGATAGATTAACAAGTAATGAGAGAATTAATATTTAAAGAGAAGTGGGTTTATTCTAATGAAGGTCTGTAGGACTGATTCTAATCACTCATGTGGTCAAAGAGATTTATCTATACCCATATCACCTCATAAAGACAAATCTGGACAGAAGCCATAATCCACTTTTACCCAGACTTGTCTGAGTAAAACACAAAGGGCTAGAATCTAAAATTTCTTTACCTTTTGATCAGATCTGAATTTCCCAATTGGATCAATTTAATCCAAGATTGCATCTCATTATGAGCCATGTACTTCAAAGGTCTCTTGAATATCCTATAAGGTTGATTTCTAAATGAGGAAAGGAAAAGGAAAAATCTTAGTCCTAATTCAATGACTGACTATTAATATGAGAGAAATAGTCATGTCTCTCATGACAACATTGTGAGATAGGTCCTAGAGGTATTATTATTTCCATTTAAAGCATGAGGAAATAGGTTTAGAGATGTTAAGTAACTTTATTGAGGTCATAGAACCAAAAAAAAAAAAAAAAAAAAGGCAAAAGAAGAATTAGCTTTTTCTGACCTTCAATCTAGAAACCAACTGCACAATTCTTATATCAATATTTTATTGACAAAATTTTCAAACTGGAAAAAGTCTTAGAAATCATCTATTCCAATATCTTCATGTAACTGAGATCATTCAGTGATTAAGGCTAGGTAAGAATTGAGGCAAAAATGGTCTCTTTTACTTGCTCAAAAAAAAATCCATCTGGGAGGGGAAGAAACTCTGGGTTTCTAACTAGAACAGAAAAGATTGTTATTTACTCTCACTCTGAGCTATCAAACCCAAACAATGACAAAGTGAGGTTTGGAATGAAACTTTACTGTTGGCCAATGAGAGACAGAGAGTTTTAGGCTTTGTCAAATAGCTCCATTTGAATCCCAAATGACTTTATCAAAGCCTGATTTTCCAATGATGTATTTTAAGAAATCATAAATGAAACTAAAAAGGGATGAGAAAATTAGTTGTTCCTTTTTTAAAATAATACAAAAAATGCAGAGGGAAGAGAAAAAAAATCTAATTCACAACCCCCAGATATCTTGCAAGCTTTCAGCTATCATAATGTCTATTTCTTTAGGCAGAACATCCCCAAATAAATGTATAATTCCTAATGTAGACAGGGGAAAGGAAGAAGGGAGAGGAGGGAAGGAAGGAAGGAAAGAAGGAAGGAAGGAAGGAAGGAAGGAAGGAAGGAAGGAAGGAAGGAAGGAAGGAAGGAAGGAAGGAAGAAACAAAAAGAGGGAAGGGAGGAAAGAAGGAAGGAAGGAAGGAAGGAAGGAAGGAAGGAAGGAGGGAGGGAGGGAGGGAAGGAAGAAAGGAAGAAAGGAAGGAAGGAAGGAAAGAAGGAAGGAAGAAAGGAAAGAAGAAGGAAGAAAGGAAGGAAGGAAGGAGGGAGGGAAGGAAGGAAGGAAGGAAAGAAGGAAGGAGGGAAGCAGGGAAGGAAGGAAGCAGGGAAGGAAGGAAGGAAGGAAGGAAGGAAGGAAGGAAGGAAGGAAGGAAGGAAGGAAGAAACAAAAAGAGGGAAGGGAGAAAAGAAGGAAGGAAGGAAGGAAGGAAGGAGGGAGGGAGGGAGGGAAGGAAAGAAGGAAGGAGGGAAGGAAGGAAGGAAGGAGGGAGGGAAGGAAGGAAGGAAAGAAGGAAGGAGGGAAGGAAGAAACAAAAAGAGGGAAGGGAGGAAGGAAGGAAGGAAGGAAGGAAGGAAGGAAGGAAGGAAGGAAGGAAGGAAGGAAGGAAGGAAGGAAGGAAGGAAGGAGGGAGGAAGGGAGGGAGGGAGGGAAGGAAGGAAGAAAGGAAGGAAGGAAGGAAAGAGGGAGGGAAGGAGGGAAGGAAGGAAGGAAGGAAGGAAGGGAGGGAGGGAGGGAAGGAGGGAGGGAAAGAAGGACGGAAGGAAGGAGGGAGGGAGGGAAGGAAGGAAGGAAGGAGGGAGGGAGGGAGGGAGGAAGGAAGGAAAGAACAGAAAGAAGGAAGAAGGGACAGAAGAATGGAGGGAGGGAGAGAGGGAGGGAGGAAGGAAAAAAAGGGGGCAGAATTTTTAACTGAACTAGCCAACTGGATACCTAGTGGGATAACTACTACCATTAAGAGATCACTTTTTGTGCTTGAACTTTGAAGAAGACCAATAATATCAGGAAGATGATATTCAGACTTCTAAATAAATCTGATTTAAGCAAGGCAAGACTGTACTAGATCACCAGCCTCACTGTCTACCAGAACCATCTAAGTCCAGTGGCAAGACATAGATCAGGATGACTAGAGATGATCTTCATGGATTATAAAATCAAACAATTGTGATATTTTCCTTAGGCGCCCAAATTCTTAGTTAAGTCTGTTCCCACTGACCTCCTACCTTTCCTAATAACTTAACCAACTATTCCTTTGTGCTCACTTTGTGAATTATCAGAGCCCCCTATTATAAGATAAACAATAACAATGAGTACCATGCCTATAGTATTTCCATCCTTTATTTGATGGAAGAAAACAGTAGCTCTATTGCTGGTTTACCAGCTTCAGCCATATTACAGTGAAAGTAGATTGACCCTTGTTCTATCAAGAAGACTTAGGGTGAAATATAGAAGTGTCTAGGATTATGTTTTTAAGGCTGTTTCTTTTTGTTTCTTTTTTAAATTAATTTAATCTTTTAAAATTAATTTTATAATTATAATTTTTGACATTGTATATGCATGGGTAATTTTTTTATAGCATTATCCCTTGTATTCACTTCTTTTCCAAATTTTCCCTTCCCTCCCTCTACCCCCTCCCCTAGATGACAGGCAATCCCATACATGTTACATGTGTTACAGTATAGCCTAGATACAATATATGTGTGTAAAATTGAGTTTCTTGTTGCATGGTAAAAGTAACCTGGGTAGAAAGATAATAGTGCAAACAATTAACACTTAATTCCCACTGTTCCTTCTCTGGGTGTAGCTGATTCTGTCCATCATTGATCAACTGGAACTGAATTAGATCTTTCCTATGTTGAAGAAATCCACTTCAATCAGAATACATTTTCATACAGTATCATTGTTGAAGTGTATAATGATCTCCTGGTTCTGCTCATGGTTCAGTCCATGTAAGTTTCTCCAAGCCTCTCTGTATTCATCCTGCTGGTCATTTCTTAGAGAGAAATCATATTCCATAACATTCATATACCATAATTTACCCAACCATTCTCCAATCGATGGGCATCCATTCATTTTCCAGTTTCTAGCCACTACAAAAAGAGCTGCCACAAACATTTTGGCACATACAGGTCCCTTTCCCTTCTTCAGTATTTCTTTGGGATATAAGCCCAGTAGTAGCACTCCTGGATCAAAGAGTATGCACAGTTTGATAACTTTTTGGGCTTAATTCCAAATTGCTCTCCAGAATGGTTGGATTCTTTCACAACTCCACCAACAATGCATCAGTATCCCATTTTTCCCACAATCCCTCCAACATTATTTTTTCCTGTATCTTAGCCAATCTGACAGTTGTGTAGTGATATCTCAGAGTCATCTTAATTTGCATTTCTCTGATCAATAGTGATTTAGAACACTCTTTCATATGAGTAGAAATAGTTTCAATTTCATCACCTGAAAATTGTTCATATCCTTTGATTTTGTAATTCTGGAATTTAGTTACCATATTCCTTGGAGTTTTCATTTTGGGGTTTCTTTCAGGACGTGATTGATGGATTCTTTCAATGGCTATTTTACCTTCTGGTTCTAGGACATCATTACAGTTTTCCTTGATGATTTCTTGACATATGTTGTCTATATTCTTTTTTAAATTGTGGTTTTTGGGAAGTCCAATAATTCTTAGATTGCCTCTTCTGGATCTATTTTTACAGTTCAGTTGTTTTTCTACTGAGGTATTTTATATTTTATTCTATTTTTTCATTTTGTTAATTTTATTTGACTGATTCTTCATGTTACATTGAGTTGTTTGCTTCCATTTGTTCAATTCTAATTTTTAGTGAATTATTTTTTTCACTTAGTTTTTTTTTTTTTTTAATCTCCTTTTGTATTTGGCCAATTGAATCTTTTAAATGAGTTGTTTTGTTCACTGGATTTTTTTTCCATTTCAGAAATTCTGTTTTTCAATAAGTTGTTTTCTTTTTTCCATTTTGCCAAAACTAATTCTTTAAGGAGCAATTTTCTTCACACAATTTCTGGGTTTCCTTTTTGATAACTCTAATTCCTTTTCCCATTTTTTCTTCTATCTCTCTTTTAAGATCCTTTTTGAATTTTTCCAAAGAGCCTTGTGAGATGGAGACCAACTTATATCACTCTTCAAGGATTCATCTGAAGATGTTTTGCCTTTATTGTCATCAGGATTACTAGTTCCTATTTGAGACAAGTGATTATACTACCTTTGCACAGTCAGGATGCTGTGGCCGTTAAAGTTATAACTCACCCTGTAGGCAGTGCCTCTGATAACTGGTAAATGCTAGAGGTGATATTTTTGATAAACAGGTGGGGTTTTTCTTTGCCAAGTTCCTTTTATTCATTTTATTCCTTTTAATCTTTCCTTTAAATGCATACCTGAGTTGGGTTAACAATATGTGTAATAGAATACTAGTGTATGGGTATGACTATTTATTTGATTAAGTAGTAGTGGTTGTTCTGAGCTGAGTTTACTTTTATACAAAAAGAATGCTCTCATGGCAAAGGGAAAATGGTCCTAAGGTTCTTTTACAGGTTACAGAGGCTTCAGACTGCTCTGGGGCTGGTGCTGCTGATTTCCTTCTCATGTTGGCTATGTGTGGCCAAGTCCTGAATTATACTGAGGTTCAGGGGCTCATTATCTACCTTCTGTATTTGCATTGGAGATCTCACAACTAGTCTGCTGATCCACTAAATTTTGAACCAGGACAGAGTGGCAAATGCTGCTGCATTTTGGCAAGGATCTTCGCATTAGATTTCCATAGTCGAGGGAAGCCTCTACACTTTGGGTTTCCCTACATTGCACTGGGGTGGGCTGGACCTGGGATGGTTTCTACCCCCTCTTTGTCCCTCTACTGATTGAGGCAGATCTTTCCTTAAGTTCTTACAAAATATCTTCTGTTGGAAATTTATTACACTCCAAATATTTGTCAGTTCTGTCACTCCAAAACCCATAGGAAGGCTGGATTTGGTGTTGATCTGATGGAAGTTAGAAAAAGCTTAGACAAAGACTTGTCTACCCTCCCCCATATCGGCTCTATCCCTAGTATCTAGAATTTTTATTCAGCTGTGGATCCAATCACTGCTTTTGGGGAGTCTAGTAACTTTTTAGGCACAATTTCTTGAACTGTTTATCACACATTTTTGACAGGCACAGCTTTAGTGAGTCCTCTGATGACCTGATTTATTTTATTTGGAGTGAAACAATGTGAATTAGGATGAGCTAATGAGATTTTAATGCCACTGTCATATGTGCCTGTATATACATTTTATTTTCATGTCTGATCATAGCTGATTAATCATTGTGCTGTGATGGCATCAGGTGTGGCAAATACAACAGAGGAAAATGACAACTTTGACCTCCTCCAGAACTTCAGCTCTTCTGAAAACAGTAACAACATTTGGAGATTATGTTTACATTTCCAGGGTATTGAAATGAACAAGAATTGCAATTTCTTAAGAACTAGATAGGACCTCAGAGGTACTGAAGCCAACATATGCTTGTCTCATTTTTCTAATTCCCATTGACAAAGGAAAAAGAAATAGTGTATTTCACATTTAGGCTTCCAGAAACAATTTTATTTAACTAAAATTTGATGTAAGATTAATTCATTGTCAAATAATTTTTGATTTAGTGAGATTTCCAGAATGCCAAAGCTTTCCTATGATGTTCAACCTTCAAATTCTGCTTCAAACAATTTTAGGAAACATAAGAATCTAACTTCTTGTTAACAATTCAACAAATGTTTCTTAAGTGCCTACTACTAGAGGCTGTATTAAACATTAGGAATACAAATAAGAAAAAGAGATGGTCTCTGCTCTCAAGCTTACAATCTAATGAAGGAAGACAATATAGAAAAAGAAGCTAGAGAGGGGATGCGAGATTCTGTGGAGTTGAAGCCAAGAAGAATTTTGCTGATGGAATGAGGTGTTGGTGGAAAATGAAAGGGGAGATCTATGGTTATATGAAAAAATGCTCTAAATCACTATTGATTAGAGAAATACAAATTAAAACAATTCCGAGTTACCATCTCACACCTCTCAGATTGGCTAAGATGACAGGAAAAGATAATAAAAAATATTGGAGGGTGTGGGAAAACTAGCACACTAATGCATTATTGTTGGAGTTGTGAAATGATCCAACCATTCTGGAAAGCAATTTGTAAGTATGCCCATCCAAAGAACTATAAAACTGTGCATTCTCTTTGACCCAGCAATGCCATTACTGAATCTGTATCCCAAGAAAATCATAAAGGAGAAAAAAGGACCCACATGTGCAAAAATATTTGAAGCACCTCTTTTTGTGATAACAAAGAATTGGAAAGTTAGTAGATGTGCATCAATTGAGGAATGGCTGAATAAGTTGTGGTATATGAAGATAATGGAATGTTATTGTTCTATAAAAATTATGAACAAGCCAATTTTAGAAAGGCCAAGAAAGATTTACATACACTGATGAGGAGCTATGTTCACTTCTTTTTTTTCTGTTTTTTCCTCTTTCCCATAATTTTTGCCTGTTGTTCTGATTTTTCTCTCACAGTATGATTCATGAAGCAATGTGTATTAAAATTAATTAATTAAAAAAGAAAAATGCAAAGAAAAAAGAAATGAAAGGCTCTCTAAAAAAATGTACCACATACTTTTAAACTTAATCTGCATTATTAACATTTTTCTATTAAGTTTTCTAGACACTCACCAAACAATAAATCAAGCCCTGATTTAACGTTCATGATTTCTTTATCCTCAAGTCTGGGACATATTCTTCCACGAATTAACATAGAGATTGAGAAAAGTGTGCTTAGTTTAAAGACTACACAGGACAAAACTTAATTCTCAACTCCTGATTAGATTGAAGCCCTTTTCTGTTCTCTCCAATCCTAATAAATTAATCTCTACAGTATTATATACCTCCCAACTGAGCCATGAGGTTTAGAGATCTTGTAGCATCCTAAAGCTATTCTCTCCACCTTAAAGAAGCTATGTTCCCTGAAGATGCCTTTCCTCAGAGTGTCTAATTTGTCATATTTCATTTCCTGACTAGATGCACTCTTCTTATTGATTTCGTACTTCCAATGACATAGGCAATGTTTGGGTGAGAAACAGAGAAAGAGATGGAATATAACTCCCTTAGAACTCACTCCTCTCCACTCTTGTTGCCTGCTGGTTATAAGTTCACACTCTACAAAGTACTCCTGAAGCTGGCAAATAAACATTTTGCTCATTAAATTCACTGGAGTTGGATCTACTTTACTGAGATGTGAGGAATTCCAAAGGTACATAGGAGATGGAATGCGATGTATAGGAAAAAGGTAGCAAGTTGATTCGACTTAAATGGATAGAACAATAGTCAGTCAATATCAACAAACATGTATTAATTGCCTACTTTATCCCTAATAGTATGCTAAATGAGGGGATGAAAAAGAGGGAAAAATTATACTTTCTCTTGAGCTCACAATGTAATAGGAAAAACAACAAATGAATATATACAAACAAGCTCAATACAGGGAAAAACTAAAAGATGGAAGGCACTGGAATTAGGGCAGATTGGAAAAGACTTCCTGTAAAATGTGAGATTTTAGTTGAGATTTAAAGGAAGTCAGGAAAGCCAGTAAGTATAGATGAGTAGGGAGAGTATTCCAGACATGGAGGACAAACAGAGAAAAGCCTGAAACCCAAAAAATGAAATATCTTATTTGTAGAAACACACAAAAGGCTAATATGTACACATAGTACATACATAATGGGGAGTAAGAAGTATAAAGATTGTAAAGATAGTAGGGGAATAGGTTATGAAGGGCTTTGAACACTAAACAGAAGATTTTGTATTTGATCGTAAAGGTAATAGGGAGGCTCTGGAGTTGTCAAACAGAGGGAATGACAGGGTAGGACAGGAAATTTAGGAAAATTACTTTGGTGACTAAATGGAAGATTGAATGGGGTGAGAAGAGAGAGTCAGGCAGACCCACTATTAGGCTATTGCAATTGTTAAGATCCAAGTAGTAACAAATAAATAATACTAGACAGTTAAGTGAAATGTAAATCTGATGAATTTACATTTTATTCTTTGGGGGATAGGGAGCCATTGAAGACATTTGAGTAGTGAATAATATCCTCAGATCTATGCTTTAATGAATTTCAATTTTGGAGCTATTTGACATAATCCAAGAAGTAATGAGATGAATACAGGGAAAGGTTAAATGAGTGAGAGAAGGGGATAGATTTAAAGAAGATAGATATAAAATTGATATGACTTAGCAAATGATCTGATAAGTTGGGTAAAAAATAATGTAAAGTCAAAGAGGGTAAAGAAGTCATGAAACTGAGTATCTGGGAAAATGGTGTTATCAGGCCCTTATCCTTACTAACTAGTGGCTCCAGGTAAGTCCTTTCTACTCTTTGGTAGTTCAGTTTTTTTTTTTTTTTTTTTTTTTGTTTGTTTTCTCTGAGGATGGAGTTAAGTGACTTACCCAGGGTCACACAGCTAGGAAGTGTTAAGTGTCTGAGACCAGATTTGAACTCAGATCCTCCTGAATTTAAGGCTGCTGTTCTATACACTGTGCCACCTAGCTACCCCCAGTTTTTTTATCTATAAAATGAGTTAACCACAACTGTGCAATCTACCTTACAAAATTGTTGTGAGGAAAGTATCATACAAATAAGCAAGTATTTTTTTACTATCATGTTAAATTTAATATATGCTTAAAAAAAACCCAAACTGGGTAGTTATTCATCGTTCTTCATTTATCATTCTTTTTCTATTCTTTGTATATGGAATGTTTGTATTTGTTAAGTTCATAATGGGGAAAAAAATTAAGTAGTAAAAAAATAGTGGCATTATAGAAATTAGAAAATTTGGAGGTTTGATAGATTTTAAGGAAAGATATGTTTAATGTTATATGTGGTGAATTTATTTTGTGTACATAAAATGTGTACCCAGAGGGGGAAAAATGAGATTATTTTGGATGAGGAAAGCATTGGAGCTGAGGAGTAGGAAGAAAGAAGGGATAGACTAAGGAAAGTATCATATGAAAAAGTGATATTTGAGTTGTGTTTTGAGGAGGTAAGGGATTCAAAGGTATTGAGGTTAAAAAAAAAAAAAAAGAATACATTCTACGTATTAGTGGCATCCTGTACAAAGATATAAAGACAGGGGAATGTCAAGTGTGAGGAATAACAAGAAAAGCCAATTCATCAGGACTACTTAGTAGTTGAAAGGGCAAAATGATTAATGTTGGTAAAGTCAGTTGGACACAAGTTGTATAAGACTTTAAATACAAAAACAGATGAATTTATATTTGATTCTATAGAGAATAGATAGCTATTGTGAACAAAGGAATGGCATGCTTTAGGAATATTGCTTTGGCTGGGTATGGGCATGCACTGCTGAAATTCCAGCTACTGGGGAAAATGAGGTTAAGATCTTTTGATCATGGGAGTTATGATATGCCCATAGATCAAGTGAGCAAACTGAGTTCAGAATCAATATGGTGAACATCCAGGAGCAGAAATGTCACCAGATTATAAAAGGAGTAATACCAATTTAGAATAGAAACGGAGCAGGTCAAAGATCTTGAACCCATTAATAGTGGGACTAGGTCCAGAAATAGCCCCTATACCTCCAGCCTGAGCAAGATGGGGAAACCCAGTTTTGAACAAAAAGAACTATTACTTTGGATGAGTTAGAAATTAAGGCAAGGAGGCAATTAAGAGGCAATTGCAATCATCCATTGAGGCAGGAAATAATGAAAGCCTGAACTAGGATGAGGCCCATAGAGAGAAGATGGATGTGAGAGGTATTGTGGAGGAAGCATAAACAGCATTGGTAACTGATTGTGTATAAATAAGAACTAAGAGAGAATTAAGTAAAGGATGATATGAATTTGGGTGATGGGCAAGGATAGTGACACTCGACAAAAAATGTGGTTACAGGTTTTTTGTTTCCCATATTCCTCTTTTAAGTTTCCCAACTGTGAACCTTTAATTGCTCATTCAAACCCTCCATTCCATAGACAGCAGGGGAGGAAGAGAGAGAGAGAGAGAGAGAGAGAGAGAGAGAGAGAGAGAGAGAGAGAGAGAGAGAGAGAGAGGGAGGGAGGGAGGGAGGGAGGGAGGGAGGGAGGGAGGGAGGGAAGGAGGGGGGAGAACATTATGAAATTAGACTAAGTTTGAGCAGAATTATAAAAGTCCTTAATTAACAGAATTAAAAGTTTATATTTTTATCTTTTATGAAGTAAGGGACCACTAAGAAAAAGAGAGAGAGAGAGAGAGAGAGAGAGAGAGAGAGAGAGAGAGAGAGAGAGAGAGAGAGAGAGAGAGAGAGAATCTATAAGGGATAAGCTCATTAGCACGATAAAATTCATGTTCACTTTTCTATCACTTCTGATTAAAATGCCACTTGGGAAGCCCAGACCTTTCGTTGGAAAATGATCCACATCCAAAATAAAAGGTTAAATAGAGAGCCACCATTTCTGACTTGGCAATCAGAACTAAGTTCAATCTGCCTGATCATATTTATGAGGAGCCAAGGGAACAATGATAAGACTCAGAAATGGAATTCTCCTCTTTCAGGAGGTCCCTCTTTTAAGAGACTTGATACCCACCATCAAACAGCTCCAGGAACAGCTAGATTGGATTTTCCTTGCAGGCATGGAGAACAGAAGCTCATAAAAGAATCCTGGGTGATATCAGCAAAGAAAGTGGCTTAGAGATGCCCAGGGAGAAAATAAGGGTGACAAAAGGGTCATGGTTTTAGGACAGGATCTCTTAATCTGGGGTCCATGAATTTGTTGTTGTTTTTTTTTTTCACTTATTTATTTATTTGTTTGTTTATTTATTTGATTTTTTTATAACTGTATGGGAATATGACAGAATTCCTGGTCAATTCTATGTATTTTATGCAACTAAAAATAGTTCAGAGAAGGGGTTGATAGGCTTCACCAGACTGGAAATAGGGATCCATGACACACACAAAAGTTAAATACTTCTAATCTTTATTTCACTCAGTAAAATCTCTGTCTCTGTCCCTGTCTCTCTTTCACTGACATACACACATGTATACACACATATATACATACATATATGTTCATTACACATACATATACATGTACACATTTATACTATATCATGTATCAGGGAACACATAAGCCCAGTGTAAATCATGCCTTTAATGAAATAGAAGCACCATAGCACTCTGAGGATACAATCAAGCAAGCAAGTTTCTCCACTGACTTGAGAGTCCCTTGTTCTATTCTTTCTGCCATTGTTACTACTCTGAGCACCTCCCCTTGCCATTGCTGCTGCTTCTCACTCCTACCATCTCCTGGTCCTTGAGTACATGGAAAGGGGAAAGGTATAGTATATCTTTAGCTTGAAAATTCCAAAAGATCTGTTGTGTTGTGAATTCCTCAGTCAGTCTTACCCACTTACCTAGACCTAGCTAGAAAAGGGAAGTTTCACATTTAAAGTGTTCTTCTGGAGTGGGGGGGGGGGGGGGGAAGCACACAGTTAGATGGTGTAGTGGATAGAGTGCTAGTCCCAGAATCAGCAGGACCTGAGTTCAAATCCCACTTTAGACATTAAACACTTAACACATATTAGCTGTGTGACCTTCGGCAAGTCATTTAACCCTAACTGCCTTGCAAAACAAAACCAATTAAAAAAAATAAACAAATTGCTGTTCTTCCTGGATTTATGCACCTTATATTCTTGTCTACTGAAGTGGAGTTTAAAAATCCCTTTGGGCACCTAAGAAATCCCAATCATTAATGGGTATCTTTAAAACATATCAGAGACTGTATTTAGTGCAAAAGAAGTTGTATGACTATCTTTTCAATCTTCATAATGACACAGATTATCATTCAGGTCATCTTAGTGCATCTAGAAGGCCTGACAGACCTGGCACCATCTATTCCCATGAAGTTGTTCTATATGTGATATATAATGAGGAAAGCACTAGTTCTAGATTTGGAAGACCTGGTTCAAATCCCATCTCTGATGCTTACTCTCTATACTACCTTTGGCGAAACACATAAACTAGATCATTTTTTTTTCCTTGTGTAAAATGAGGGGCTTGGACTATATGGCTCCTGAGGCTCTTTCCTGCTCTGTCTGTATGATTCACTGATCTCCCTACATACGAAATGTATGTGATTATCATCTCTTTTACTTGTGAGCAAGTACCATGCCTTGCTTACCTTTGCATTCTTCAAAGTATTACCATAGAAAAGAGTTGATTGAATGAATGAGCAAATGGGTGAGTGAAATGTTTGTTTTTATTAACAGAATTTATGTAACACTTTAAGATTTGTGAAACATTTGATACACATTATATCACTTGTGCCTTAGGATAATTGAGAGAAGTGGGTATCACACTAATTATCCCCATTGTACGGTTAAGGATGTGAAAGCTCCCAGATGAGTAACCAGTTTTGATCCCATAACCCATACCAAGGGAGTATGTGAACTCAAGATTTCCTGACTCCGAGATCACCAAGTTGTTGTTGCTCATATATTTCTACAAATATATGTAATACAATATGAAGTATTTGGAATAGCTAATATTTGGCATGAGTTTTGTGTGAGAGATAAGGATGGCACTTGTGATTTCATTCATACAGGGAAACTCCACTTGAAGAAACTCCCTCTACCAATGGAAATTGGTGACTATTTTGTAACTTAGTTTACTAAAGCGTTTCTTGGAGTCCTATAACTTAAGTGTAGGGTCAGATAGTGGTGAGACCTGAACCCAGTTTTGAAGCTGTCTCTCTATTTACAAGTGAAAAATAGATTTGTAAGAAATTGGATTCTTCCTCACTGGAAGTCTTCAAGTAGAAGATGAATAAAACTTCATTATGGTATAGTGGGTACTCTTTTTCAGGTATGGTTTGGACTATCTGATTGGCTGAGATATCTTTCAAATCTGAAATTCTGTTAATCACACAGGTATCTGAATGAATGACTTCTAAGATTCTTCTAATCTAACATTCTAAAATTCTGTGGTCTCATAAATGAAATATACAATTACAGAGGCATATTCCTAAAAATTAAGACTTGTAGATGAGAATTTGGGGGGTAACTAGATGGTACAGTAGGTAGAAAACTGGCCTTGGAGTCAGGAAGACTTGAGTTCAAATCCAACCTCTTCAGCACATCACACTTATTAGCTATATGACTCTGGGCAAGTCACTTAACCCCAATTGCCTTGTCAAAAAAAAGAAAGAAAGAAAAAAGGAAAAAAAATAGAAAAATTGATTATGATCTAAGAATATATTTTTCCATTAAGAGGAAACATATGGAAACGATAGTAGAATATAAATTCCCTGAGGAAAGATAGAGACTATATGCTTTTTATTTATATTCCTAACTTTTAGCATAGTAAAAGGCACAAATATAATATTTAATAAATGCTTGTTGACAAATTGAAGTCAAGAATGATTTTATATGGAGATCCTTTACACAAACTTTTTCCGGAATAATTTTCCAGTATCTATATAGGTCAGTCTGTATGGTATATTGTAGGATTTCCACCAGTTTACTGAATGGCATCTGAATATACTTCTTAACATTTCTGTTAAGTAAGAGTAATGACAAACAGTACATATCCCCAGGATATATTATTTAGATCAATGAAAAGGTGCTTAAAAAACCATGAACTCCTCAGAAGAAAAGTGTCAGATTCTCCTTTACCAAATGTATGGAAGAAATGTTTTCACAGTCACCTTTGGGGCAGAGGAAAACCAAGCATTCTCTCAGCAGCAGACACACTGTGCTACTCACTTTTGCTTGGTAAAAATATCTGCCTTCTGATACAGCATTTGCCTAAGCTCTAAGGCAAGGGGCCTCTCGAATGCTCTGATGTGGAAAATCAATCTTGATTCCCAGAAGACAGAGCAACTGTTACCGAAGGTCACAGAACGATAGCAGTTGCTTTCCTGTAATAGCATCTAGAAAAACGGTTTCTGTCAGCCCTAACGGATTTATGACTCTGCCCAGCTTATAGCTCCTCCCTGCAAATACCCAGAAGGAGAAAGAAAGGTGCTCAAACTATTCCAGATGTTCATTGTCTATGAGGGAAAAGGCAGACTGAGTGATAGGTTATTACTTTAGTCTTTTCAACATTTGCTGGCATTTCAACTCTATTTCATTTCAAATGATTTCAATTTTCTCAACCTTATTTTATAAATGTGTAGCCCCTCCAACAAACAAGTAAAAATAGGAATGTTCATTTTTAGCACTGACAAAAAAAAAAAAGATTATAACAATAATTTGAGTTATGGTGTTCTAATTTCCTCATGCCTCTGAGTCTCATACCAATTTTATCATCTCTTTGTCAATGGCATCATCATTCTCCCAATCATTAACTTTAGAAATCTTAGAATCTCTGATTAATTCAATTAAATGGGACAATCAAGAGGAATAATTGCTATTCCCCAGTATATACAGCTGCATCTCCCACCTTCATGCCTCTACATATGCTGACCTCATGCATGAAATACTCTCCCCCTTCACCTCTGTCTCTTGAGGGGAATGTATAAGTTCCTTGAAAGCATAGACTGTCATACTTTTGTGTTTATATCCCCAGTGCCTCATATAGTTTCTGTCACACAGTAAGTACTGGAAATTGTGTTTTGATGGAATTCAATAGACATTTGTTGAAGCCTGAAGTGCAAGGCACAGAGGTAAGTGACTAATCTTTTCCCTCAATTCCCTTTATCCCATTAGTTGCTAAGACTAGGTCATTATTCTTTCAAACTATATCTTATACCTGTTCTTTCTTCTGCATTCTCATTGCTATTACCTTAGTACAGATTCTTATCAATCCATACTTGTATTAAAATAATCTTCCCAAAATATTACTTCTATTTTGAATTGTTCTTCACCACCACTTCTGGTTCAACAAAGTTAATCTGATTACTATCCACTGCATCTAATCTTTTTTCAATCTCCAATTTTCTCCCTATTCATTTCTGTGAACCCTTGTCTATCACCTCCTTTAAGACCCATTTCAAGGGTCATAATTAGCCTATATTTATTGCTGGTCTCCATTCTACTTCATTCTGATTTTCTTTTGCATTTATGTGTGTGTGTGTGTGTGTGTGTATACATGCACATACGTATATAGTCTTCCTGGATCAAGATAGCATTATGTCCTTTTCTCCAGGGAGTCATGATTCCTTCCTTCCAGGAATTTTCATAGTACTTTTTACTCTTTATATATGTTTCTGCATTATCAATATTTATAGGCTTTTCTTCCCTATCAGAGTATAGGTTCCATGTGGAAACTGCAGGTATTGTGTTTTATTCATTTTCTGTATTCCCCAAAGTTTTTCACAAAACCTTAAACATTATAAATACTTTATAATCCTTTACTGATTATTTGTCATTTGTAATGTTTATTTAATTTTATGGCAAAAAAATATCTGGAGATGTGCTATATCCATAGTGAAATCTTTAAGTATGAAGATGATTCTAAATGGATCAGGGAAAAAAATACCTAAGAGTGAATCTCCAAGAAGTTCTTGCCATGGTAGAAAAGTTGCAATTGAGATTTGATATAACCAAAAGAAAAGTCATGCCCGTTGAGAAAAATAGCCAAGTGACATTCATAGGAAGATTGACTCTAAGCCATCATATAGTCTCAGAGTTGAAAGGGAGCTCAGAAATTATCCTTTCTAGTTTGTAACTAAATAGGGATATAATATCCCACAATATGGGATAGAACCCTGAAAATTGGTCATATAAATTCTACTTGAAGAGCTCCATGGAGCAGTAAGCCCCTACTTGCTAAGACAGGATCTATTCCTTGGTTAATTAAAACCTAGGAAGTGATAAAGAACATATGCAAACACATTTCTGAAACTTAATGATGAGAGCCTACTTACCACATTAAGGTAAAGCTTATTCATCCCAATACTATCTAGTATTTTTAGCAGAAAAGGCCAATGGAATTTGTAAAAATCCTTATAAACATCTATTGTTATAATAATACACACTTTTATCACTTTATTATTAATTTGGTATATTTATAGTTTTCTTTATGTTGAACCAACCCTATAGAGCCAATCTAATCATTTTACATAATTTTAAAAATATCTTGTAACTTCTTTCCTAATATTTTAATTTTTTACACCAGTTTTTAAAAGGATATCAGTGTATAGTTTTCTTCCACAGCTTTGATTCTCATTTATTTAGGTATTAAAACAATATTTGTTTCATAGACAAAGTTTAAAAGGGTTTCATCTTTTCATGTTTTTCAAAAATAATTTATGTAATATTTAATTAATTGTTTTTTAAAGTTTTGATAGAATTAACTTGTAAATCAATATGATCTTGAGGATTTTTCCTTTGGAATTTTGTTTATGGACTTATGGCTTAATCATAAAATATTTAAATCAATCTATCAAAGCATCCTAAACAAATACATGACATAATCTAAGAATCCTCCCTAAGAAAATAAAAGTCATATTGGTTAATTGGAGGAATAGTGAGTACTTTTGACTGCTATACCAACATAATAAAATTGACAATAACATCAAAATTAATTTATAGATTTAGTGCTCTGCCACTCAATCTACCAACTAGATACTTTACAGAACATGATATAATAACAATTTGTTAGGTGAGGCAAAAGGTTAGACTATCAAAGGAAATAACAAAAAAGACAGGAATGAAGAGATATTAGATTTTCTAACTTCAAACTATATTATGAAATAATCATCAAAACTATTCATCATTAATTTATAAATAGAAAGGTAGATCAGTGACACACTAGAAAAGGAAGAATTTTAAATAATTAAATAATTGGAATCAAAGGATTGCATATGGAAAGCTAGAAGGATATTAGCAGATATCTGGAAGGGATGTTTAGCCTCTCATTTTACCAATGAAAATGAAGCCCAGATATATTAGGTGACTTGTCCAGGACTATGTAGCAAGTGACTTATGAGATAGCATTTGACCCCAAGTTCTTCCTAACTATGAGTATAGTATCATCTGTATATCTTCTTGAATAAATCAAACCATTGTGTGAAAGATTTGGTCATGTCCTAAGAAAGTTATCAAAGGAAAGCATTATCTCAGGACCCCCTCAAAAACCACCACTACCACAACCAACAACTGTGCAAAGGGCTATATTCAAGAAGGTTAGGACAAACATGGCCTTCTACCATGAGAAACAAGGTAAGATTGAGCTGTGATGGAGATGGGAAATAACAATAAGGATGATGACCTCTCCCAGTATCCCTGCATCATAGAGCTAAAGATTTAGGCAAGGGACATCCTCAGAAAAGGCCATCTCTTTCCCCATATGCTGTTCTTAGTCCTTATCCACCCACACTTACTTTCTTTTTCCAAATGTTTCTAGTAAACTGAATTTTCCTTCAACTATAAAAAGATCACAATATACACACACATAAATGTAAAGTTATGCAGAAAACCCAATTTCCTCCTAAATATTAGGAATTTTTCTGATGATTTATTACTATTGTGGGGCAGCTAAGTGATACAGTGGATAGAGTGCTGAGTCCAGAGTCCAGAAGATTCTTTCCTGACTTCAAATCTGGCCTCAGATACTTAGTATCTGTATAGTATATAGTAAGTCTAGTAAGTAAGTCTAGTATAGGATCTGTGACCCTGGGTGAGCCACTTAACTGTTTGCTCCATCTGTAATATAAGATAGAGAAGAAAATGGCAAACTATTCCAGTATCTTTGCCAAGAAAACTCCAAGTGGAGTCATGAAAACGTGGGGACATGATTGAATAACAAACACTATTGTCACCAAACTCATATTTTTAAAAAATCTAAAATAGACTCCTTAAAACTAAAAAGAAAGGATCACATGGACTTTAGGGATCATTGCATTACCTTTCCCCTCTTTAAAAGAAGCTAATTATTGTAACAGGGTAGCACACTAGTTAAGAACTGATTGCAATAGTCCCAGCGTGACAAAATGAGAGCTCACATTAAGGTGGCTACATGAGCAGTAAGGATAATGGAAGGAAAAGCAATC
This sequence comes from Sminthopsis crassicaudata, assembly GCF_048593235.1. NCBI lineage: Eukaryota > Metazoa > Chordata > Mammalia > Dasyuromorphia > Dasyuridae > Sminthopsis > Sminthopsis crassicaudata. The sequence goes on along the minus strand of NC_133619.1, from coordinate 534,893,504 downwards.
ACCAGGATATTCTACAAATAGAATTAACAAAATTTAGCAATAAGAAGGGTGATCAACAGGAAAGAGTCAGAAGTTTCAAGCCTAGTAATAGAGAGTTCTTGGTGGGCCCATAAACAAAATCAAAGAAGCCAGGAGAAGATGCTTCTTGAGAAAGATGCTGTCCTTGCTTCAGGACATGTTGAGGATAAGGTAGATGCTGATGAGAAGAATATACAGAGTTCTTCATTGTGTCCAGAAGGATGCATGTGAGGAGACTAGGAAAGATTTGCAATAATTCAATATGAGCAATACAGAGTAACTTGAGAGTTAAGGAAATAATTATGCTTTTAAAGTCAGAAGGTTTTTGTTTTAATACTACAGGTGTTTACTAAAGACAGTGTTAAACAACAATAACCTCCTAAATACCAAAAGTTCCACATCTTGATCCTAAAGTTAACCATAAATTCTTCAAAAATGAAAGCCTAATACCCCATAGCATTATAAAGAATGGTTTGTCATCTCTGTTTTCTTTGCAGTTAGCAGCAAAATTTGCCAGTTTCATCCATATTACTTTTTCTGGTTTGGCACCTTTCACTGTCATCTGCCATAGGGACTGTGTGCTGTAGAATAGAATTTACAGTTTTATGACTGCAGTTCTCTCCTCCTCACCCCCCTCCAGGTAACTCTAGTGACTCTAGGCAGATTCATAGGTTGCCTATCACCTGCAGGGTTGAGCAGCTGGAAATGAATTGGCTTAAAATCCTGGCTTTTATTCACCAAAATGCTGCTCATATTCCATCCCTCTGCCTTTAGAGCAAACATTAGGAGAATACAAATAGTTGACAGCACACTTACATATTGCAGTCTTTCAACAGAGCTTTCAAAGCAAAAATTTCCACTTCACAAGTCCAGGAAGCAGCACAGTGTGAAGCCTGGAGTTCTCATTTGCATGTCAATACCAAGAAAGCTTCCTCTCTTCCCCACACCCCACAGTTTTTTTCTGAACTGTACTGGTTGAGGCAGCACAAAGTGAAAAGCTTAGATGTTCCTGTGACTTTCCTGTTTCCTCTGAAACTTTCCTTGCTGAGTTCTGGGATTTAGAGATAGAAGAAACCTTAAAGACCACTTTCATTTTATAGAGACCAAAAGGGGAAATTATTTGTCAAAGCCAAACAGTCAAGTTGCAAAAATAAAAGTTGAACCCAGCATCCTTTCCATTGCATTACATTGGTGATTGAAAAGTGGAAGTATGTGCTTAGTCCTAAATTTTATTTGTAGTTGCTTCCCCAATAGAAACCCCCTCCCAATATTCCCCTGCCATCTTCCAGGTGTAACTTCCAGGTTACAAGTATTATTTTCACCAAGTAACTTGGAGTCAGAAGATGCTAAATTCAATTTTTCCTTCATCTCTCACTATCTTTGTGATGACTAGCAAGCTAATCAATCTCTCTTGAGCTACAAGTTAACTCCCTAAAACTTACTTATCTTCTACGTTAGGCAAGGTGCAATTTGGGGTAATGGAGGATTGAATTCCTAAATTGGAGTCCCACCTTGAGGACTCAACACTGAAAATGCTGCATTTGTTTTTAGGAACATAATAAAATATTACTGAATCACGAAGACTTGTAACAACATAATGCAGCGAGACAAAAACAAAGATAAAATATACACAGTGACTTCTTTTAAACAAATGGAAAACCACTAAAGTGTAACATTTCATGTCTGTCAGGAGCAATCACTCTTTTATGTTATTTTGCTAAACTGTTTTCACAAATTGCACTTTGGGTGAAACTAATTGTGAGTTGTCTCTGAGTGCATATGGTGTCAAAACAAATTTACCAAGTTTTTTAAAGCCCTGTAGCATTTCTTCTTTCTGAGAGTTAGTCAGTCAATAAACATTCCCTAAGTCTATGTGTCAGGCACTATACTAAGCTCTGGGGATGCAACAACAAAAGACAATTCCTGTCCTCAAGAAATTCATAGTCTAATAAGAGAAACAACAACAAAAATTATATATATGTATACATATATATGTATACATATATATAACACATACATACATGTGTATGCATGTATATGTATATATGCAAAATTAGGGTATAATTAATAGAGGGAAGGAAATAGAATTTAAAAAGGTTGGGAAAAAATTCCTGTAGAAAACTGGATTTTATTTGAAACTTAAAGGAACTCAGGAAAGCCATTAGACAGAGATGAGCAGCGAGAAAATTCCAAACATAAGGGATATGTTGAGTTTAAGATCATCTAATTGGAGATGTCTGAAAGGCAGGTAGAGATGTGAACTTAGAGGTCAATATAGATGCTAGGACAAGATAGGTAGAGTTAAGAATTTTCATTATTGTTATGGTAAATAAATCCAGGAGAGCTAATGAGATCACCAAGTAAATTAGTGTATATATATATATGTATGTTTATTTATTTTTTTCTGAGGCTGGGGTTAAGTGACTTGCCCAGGGTCACACAGCTAGGAAGTGTTAAGTGTCTGAGATCAGATTTGAACTCTGGTCCTCCTGAATTCAAGGCTGGTGCTCTATCTACTTCGCCACCTAGCTGCCCCAGTATATATTTCAGTTAGAGTTATTGTGTTAAATGGTTTTGTTTAACAGGTTTGTTTGTTTGTTTGTTTTTCCACACAGAGGAGTATTCTAGTTAGTGGTGGTATTATATCATGAAGTCCCTATGATATAAAAATCAAAGGACATCACAAAATTTTTTTTTAAAATGTGTGTGTGTGTGAGATTGTGTATATGTGAGTGTGAGAGAAGAATCATAGAATCTCAGTGTTGAAAATCCTTCTTGTGACTGTTTTCTATTCAAAAGTTGTTTCACCACTCCAGTGCATCTATGGAACAAGTATCCCTTCTATGTAATACCTGGCAAATGGTAATCCAGTTTTTTTAATGACCTCCAGTGAGGGTGGCACATGACTTCCTAAGACAGTTCATTCTACTTTTCTGCTACTCTCTCTTTTTAAAAAAAATATTTTATTCTAAACCTAAGAAATTAAAAAAAAACATTTCCATAATAAAATAGAATAGGAAAAATGGATGATTGTATATGAAACTGCAAATCAATTATGTATAACTTGCTATTCCTTTTAAATATATAATAACACGATTATGTATATTTTTCCCTTTCCCCCACTATCATTAGACACAAATATGTTTATACATATGAGATCATTCTATGTATACTTCTATTTGTCAGTCCTTTCACTGAATACAAACATCTTTTCGTATATCATTTATAATCATTTTGAGTATTTATAATAATTATTTAAAGTTGTTCTTAAAGCAATTATATGCAACATTTTCTTGGTTCTGCTCATTTTGCTTCTTATTATTTTGTGTGTCTATGGTTTTCTAAGATCATCAAGTTCATCATTTCTTGTCACACAATAGTATTCCATCACAATCATATATCACAATTTGTTCAGCCCTTCTCCAATTGATGGGCATCCCTGCAATTCCAGTTCTTTGCCACTATAGAAAGAGCTTCTATAAATATTTTAGAACAAAGCTTCTTTCCTTTTTCTCTAATCTTTTGGGAAATAGACCTATTAGTTGCATTGCTCAGTCAAAGGGCATAGTCACTTTCATAACTCTTTTGGCATAATTTCAGATTGCTCTCCAAAATGATTTGATTAGTTCCGAGTTCTAGCAACAGTAAATTAATATCCCAATTTTTCCACATCCCTCTAGCATTTATCATTTCCCCCTTCAACCATTTTAGCCACTCTGATAGGTGTAAAATAATATCTCAAGGTTGTTTTAATTTACATTTCTCTAATCAATAATGATTTAGAGTATTTTTCATTAGACTATAAATTGTTTTGATTTCTGTATTGGAACACTGCCTGTTTATATCCTTTGACTATTTATCAATTGGGGAATGACTTGTATTCTCATAGATTTGACAAAGTTATTTATTTGAGATTTGAAATCTTTATCTGAGCACTGTCTACAATCCCCCTCACCCTATTTTTTGCTTTCCTTCTGGTCTTGGTTACATTTGCTATGTTTATTTTTATTCAAATCCTTTTTATTTTAATGTAATTGAAATTGTTTATGCACAAATTATTCAGCTATCCATCAGACAGGTAATATATCTCATGTTCTTCAAATTTTCTTATATTATCTCTCTATATAGGTCATGTAATCATTTTGTTCTTATCTTGATAAAAGGTGTAAAATGTTCCATGCTCAATTTCTGCCAGACTAATTTCCAGTTTTCCAAAAATTAAACCAAATAATGAATTCTTTTCATCAAAACTTAATCTTTATTCACTCTCAGTGGAAGAGCTTCTTCACTCTGCATAGTCTGATATATTCTCTTGTGGATATTTTGCATCAATTTGGATAAATAGTTTTCTTTGCTGTTTCCTACATGTGTTCATTGTAGAATTGGCATTTAGTGGGAAAGGGTCAGGCCTTAGTTATAAAACTTAATGTCCTTCCTTTCACTGTTAAGAAAGAGCAATCAGGAAATTTAATTTTAGATGTGAAAAATTATATATCCTAGACTAACAAACGATATTTAAGAATCAGAGATATACAGTCCAAGTCTAATAGCCCATCTTTCTGAGGAGAGCAGAATGACCAGCTGCTCTTGGAGCAGCTTAGAGTCCTTGGAGAAGGGTCTAGGGATAAGATGCTAGAGATCAATATTACTTGCCTCTTTTCAAGGCACGCATTAAGACAGCTTAACCACTAAAAGAAGTGTAAGGATGGGGACTGTTTTGGGGGAATCCTTGATTAAATGACTGGTGTCCTTTTCTTTTCCAATTCAAAGCATATACAGATATCCTGACTATTTCTTGTCAGCTTACTGGTGATGATGAAAAGCTTTTTGATTGGTTGCTGAGATGGAAATGAGTATGCATATAATTGATTAGTAAAAATCAATAGTTGTTCTTTCCCTAGTAACTTTTAAAGGAAGAGGAAATTATATTTCTCTCTCCCTTTGCACTTTTTCAGAGAATTTTGCTTTGATATTTGCTCTTGTTACAATTTTAATAAACTGAACAGTTAAGAATTTGAGCAATTCTTAACTGGCAAGGATATAATGAAAAAAAATGTGTGCGCATATATAGATATATGTAATGTATGTTATATATGTAACATACCACAAATGTGTGTATATATGCACATATAGATATGGTTATAATTGTATATATAGACAGCTATATTTATATATACACATATGCAATATGTATATTAACTAATAACAATACTAGATTTTATATCTTTATCAGTTTTATGTATTATTCTTGGAACTAATATAGTTATAAATAATGTACAAGATCTGAATCACACACACATGCATATACCTATACATGTATATATATATATATATATATATATATATATGTATATATACATATATATATGTATGTATATCATCTGTTTCAGTTCTTGTTATTCTATTCTGTTTTGCAAATTCTGAGAGTAATGCATAAAGCTGGGGTATATGAAAAATTGGTATTGCTCTTAGGTAATATTGTATTGGGTTTATACAGCTAAGTGGCACAAAGAATAGAGTATTACATCTAGAGTCAGGAAGTGATTGAATTTAGATCTCTTCTCAGTTACTGTGTTACCCTAGGCAAGTCATACTGGGTTAATGTTTCAGTTTCCTCAGTACCAAAATGGGAATAATAATAGTACCTGCCTTCCAAATCTGATCACATGAGATGATATTTGTAAAATATTTAGTACTGAGTTATATAGTAGGTGCTTAATAATTACTTGTTTCCATTTTTCTCAGAGGACTCATTATTTGGGCTTTATGAGAATGTGGGATACAAGAATCCCTGTTGTTCACCAAGTGTTCAAGTCTTGATTGCTTTTCATAGTTTTCTAAGATCCTCGGGGAATCTTCTATTCTCTGTCTTGGTGATAAAGTATGGGCTTTGGGCAGACCCCAAATTGAAAGCTCTGGCTTTTTCTGTGTTGTTGTTATAACTACTCCTATCAGTATTATAATTTCCAGCAGCAATCCAAAATGCCTGTGGGAAATTGCACAGCCTTTTTAATAACCCTAATCTTCTCCCTGAAACAAAGGCTCAACTTTTTAGTATCAATATTGGTCTGGTGACATAATGTGGTTGTGAGCCATATAATACCACAGTTCCTAAAGAATTAAAATCGCAGGTCATCCAAAGGACAATGGGATAATGGTTGATAATAAGTAGATGGCACATACTACCAATTAAGAAATGTGGGAGATGAGTGTACTCAAGAAAATTATCAGAGAGATGTATAGACAGAAAAGGAAATGCACAATGTAAAGGGGTAATTACCAGATTGCCATCACACCTCACTATATTCACATACTATCAATAGATCCAAACACTGTTTCCTAACCTACAATCTATGGGATATGTTAGGGGGACCATAAACTTGTACTGAGAAAAAATATTACTTCACTTTCACTAACCTCTAAGTGATACCATAAGCTTCAACCAGAATGCCAAAGTGCATGATGAGTCCTGAAAAAAAAAAAAAAAGTTAAGAAATATGATTTTACAACAAGAATCTGCAAACTACAATCAATGGGCCAAATGTGATCCAATGCTTGTTTTTGTGTGACCCAACTCAATAGTTTTTTTTTCTATTTTCAAAGAAGGTTTCATTGTATTTTAAATTTTTAAAAAAATATTTAGCTTACAGGAAGTACAAAAGTACTTGGCTGGCTATATTTGGCTCTTGGACAAGAGTTTTCCAACTCCTGATCTAGGACAGGGTTTCTTAAACTTTTTCCACTTGTAACCCCTTTTCACCCAAGAAATTTTAATGCAATTTTATACATGCCATTTTTGTATGCATGCTTTGCAAATTTTACATAGATATATAAAATAGGTAAACAAACCAAGCAATTGTTGATAATAAATCATAATTTTGTAACCTCCACATTCAGTTATATAATCCCATTTGAAGTCCACACAGTTTAAGAACTGATCCACAATTGAAGAAGCTTTGATCTAAGGGAAGACCTAAGAATTTTGTTTAGTCCCTGTGGATGATTTATGGATTGGCATAGATGAGAGTATTGTGGGTAGGCAGAAAGAAATGAGTTATAACCTGCATCTTTAGAAACAATATCCACGTAAGTGTGGGGGAAAAGATCTGGGAAAAGGCAGTTTACTAGATTGTAATTTCCATGTTTCCACTGTGATGAGTACTGATGAGAATTTAGACCAGTGACTAGATATAGTAGACACTTAATAAATACTTTTTTTTGTTTGTTTTTGTTTGTTTGTTTGTTTTTTGAGGCTGGGGTTAAATGACTTGCCTAGGGTCACATAGCTAGAAAGTGTTAAGTGTCTGAGATCAGATTTGAACTCAGGTCCTCCTGAATTCAGGGCTGATGTTATACCACTGCGCCACCTAGCTGCCCCCAATAAATACTTATTGAGTGGATTTTTTTCTAACTTAAAATATGTTACTTGATCATATAATTGGGTAATCAGGCATCATACATACTCATATCATCTAAAATAAATCCCACCCATGTGAGAGATGCCAAGGACTTTTTTTGTTAGAAAAGATAATTCTGTATTATATTAACATGTGGGTAGAAATAACCTGTTTCCATTGGCTGTATAATTAGAAAAGGCTTCATATTTAAAACTACCAGATGGTAATATTCCAGGACAATATCCCTTTCTTTCTAGCAATGTCGAGGAGAGTAAAGGGACTATTTGCTCATAGCATAGGCTCTATGAACAAAGTTGGGAGGGAGCTAAAGTCTTTCCTCCTTCTGCTTGTAGGCATTGTGGTCCAGAGAAAGGGACTTGGGATTCTGGTGTTTTTTGTTATCTTTTTCATTCTAAATGCAGTAGGTGGATTCCAGAGACCTAGACTTGGGAATTCAAGTGATGCTGACCTTAGAGGCAGAATTTCAAGTTGGATTTTGCTACTAACCCAGCAAGAAGCCCTGAGAATTCAGAATCAAGCATCGAGAATCCAATGTCTTTAGATTTGAAAATTGGTGGGACCATGCAATCTATATTGGAACTGAATTAAACTATGACCCTCATCCTAATTCAGGAGAGACAATAACCTTATGCCTTTCCTCTCCTTAAAGGTTGGAGTGACATAAAGGAAGATTATACTCACTAGATTGTTGGGAAGATATTTGTATGTTGTTCCTGCTATATTTTTGGAGTAAATATTTCTTAGCAAAAATTACTCTAATTGTTAAATGATAAAATGAAACTGGATGCAGAGAACTTCTAAAACTGAGGGAATATCATTAATGGGGGCTTGAGCCAATGACAGAGAGAATAGATACTCAAATCTCCTTAAGGGCACTAAAGAATCTTGAGGGAAGGTTGAAATGTAGCCATTTGGGCCTTCAGGCAGTAAGGTAGTCACAAGTTACAATTGTGTTGACACCTCTCTTTTGGCCTCTGCTATTCCTTTCACCAGATAGTCTATTTGCCAACCCCAGGAATTTTCACTGGCTGTGAATTTTTCAGGATAGATTTCTTCAAGCCTCAGATAACATTCCACATTCTTCAGGAAGCCTTTCCCAAACCCCCTCAACTTTAATACCTTTACTATAAGGTATTACTTCCAAATTATTCTGCATATAGTTTGTATTTAATCCCACTCCCCTCCATACATTATTTTCATCCTGTACAGAATTGTTTACATGTTGCCTCCCTTATTAGACTATGAGATTCTTGAGAGCAGGAGTTGACTTTTGTCTGTGTTTCATACATGTTTATTGAATTGACTGAAAAGTTTGCACATAATATAATTACCAAAAAATTAAAAATGACAAATTGATAGAGAGGATAAACAAGTACACTATTAATTACATACTAAATTGTTTCTGGGGCATTGGCCACCCCAAAAAAAGCCTATATATAGTATAATGATGATGATGATGATGATGATGATAATAACAACTAGCATTTAAATGGAACTTCAAGGTATTCAAAGCACTTTACATATATTATCTCATGTGACCCTTATCACAAACTTGGGAGACAGGTGATGTCATTCCTAATTTCAAGATGAGGAGATCAGATAGAAGTTAACTGAGTTGTTCAGGGTCACATAGCTAGAATGTGAGGTGGGATTTGATTCCAGTTTCTTCCATTCATCTCCATCAGTCCTAATTTTCATAAGATTTTTTTCTCTCCTGAAAATCTAGTGTACTATAAATTAATCCCTCCTCTACTAGTGTCTTCCCAACATATGCCAACAAAGAGGTAGTATTTAATTCTTTGGAAGAATAATTTCATCAAATCTTCTGGGATAAGTGAAGGGCAGCAGGTCATTCATCTTTGCAATGAGCAAAGATGACCAGATTATGTCCACAAAGATCATCTCTCTTGCTCTTTAGTATATAAATATTTCCACAAAGCATTAATATCCTAGGAAAGACATTCATGAGATCATAGATTTAGAACTGGAAAGAAAATTAGAGGCCATTTGGCCCACCCACTTCATTTTACAATGAGGAAGTGGAGGTTAAATAATTTATGCAAGGTCGCAGTGCTAGTGAGTTTTGGGGACAAGATTTTAAAATTAGGTATTCCTCATTCTAATTCCAGTTCTCTCTCCACAACTGGATTTAAAAAAAAAAATTCCAGTTGGGATAAATCAATATTCTGGAGGCTTCAATGTTATCTAATCCCTTGACATTTATGGTGGTTACTAACTCAAGGGGAAATCCATCTAAATCCTGCAAAGATGGTTTCTACTTTGAGAAACTATATTCACCTTTCTCCCATCATTTCAATATGTCATAGTACCTCTGGTAATCCAATCTGGCCAACTAGATATAGATTATTCTCATGACTATATTGTTCTCTGCTTGCCCAGGAAGTAGGATGGGCTCATTCCAGGCTAGCCCTTCCTTCAAAAATCTGCTTTCTATATGTTTGGGTGTCATCCTTTATGGGAAAGGCACCCTTATAATCTTCTCTAAAAAAAACTGTAGCTAATATAGCTTTACATTGTCTTAGAGGATAAACAGGACTTTGCTTCCCAAAGTCCGTTAAATAAGATTTGTTTCATAACTGGGTGAGAGACAGGGGAGTAAGCAAGATATGCTTTGAAGTTTAATCCTCATTATTATAATTTTCTCAATTACTTCTTAAGGCTACAATTATTAACCAAATCATAAAACAAGCTCTGAGTTCTATCATTGGCTGATTTTGTGGTCTAAATTCTAACACTGAAAATTTTAACAGTTGGATCTGGCCATCCAGTTAGAGCTTGTTCCAGCAGACCCCTTGTTTTAGGCAGGGGTGGGGACCTTTCTTTCTGCCAAGGCCATTTGAATATTTATAACATCATTTGTCAGCCATACAAAATTATCAACTTCTAAAACTCAAGTAGTGGGGAGGCTGTTGTGCCTAGCTTTTAGCTCATCATCTCCTGTGGCTGCCTTAGTAAGTGATTTTGTGGGTCTCATATAGCCCACACCCCTGCTTTAGGGATATCAATTTGCCAGGTATGAGAAGGAGGGGTTGAAGAGAAAAGAGCCTGAAACTGTAGACCAATTCGAAGGGCATTGTAGCATCACTCTTTCTCTGCATGTGCTTCTATATTATAAGCTCAGACTTGAAATATTGATAGTGTGCCACGTCATGAATGAGTCTTGTAGAAGAATACATAGGAGCACAGATCAGGATGACATGGTGACCCAGTTATTACAAACCCCAAGAACCTAACATGACCCCTCACTCCTCCACTTGATCACACAGTGCACCTTTTATCTTGGAAAAAAGGAACAATTTTTGATAACTGTACATTAGTGTTCAACACAATACTATGTTCACCTAAATACCTTTTTTGCTCTAATCTAGGGATGGCTGGTATTACAAAGCATTGAGTTCCTTGCCAGAGGAGCTAAATTTGAATCCTACTTCTGCCCCATCTATGTTACTGAAGTAAATCACTTAACTTTTTCAGATCCCAATTTTCTCATATATAAAATGAGGATTAGACTAGATGGACTTTAAATCTAAACTACATCCTTAGAGAATAGTCTGAATCCCAGGAAACAATAATCAGTGCTTCTTATGGACAAAGAGGGTCTCACACATAGAGACAGACCCTTTTGGCAGTTTTAAGGACACTGAAAATGCTGACAAACTTGGTGATCTGAATCTGCCTCACTTAGAATAACTAGAATTTGATCCATTACCCCTGCTACATGGGACTGGGCCAACAGGAAGATAAGACCTTGAAGAATAGGGGTGAGCCAAGAAAGATTTCAGCTTTGTTTATTTGCGATTGACATAGAATACCTGGGTTAGCTTTAAATATGCCTGTAATTTTTAAACTCCTCAATACCAACTATCCTCTAAAACTAAGTATATTATCTATCTATCTATCTATCTATCTATCTATCTATCTATCTATCTATGTGTATGGATGTATACATTCTCCTTATATGCTTATATGTTCAGTTAGCTTGATATTGACATGGAAGAGCAGGGTTAACTTTACAGAGATATATAACTTTTTAACTCCTCAGCACTAACTTTCCCCTCAAAACCATATAGATTATACTCATTGGGCTGTACAAGTTCTCTCTGTATATTATGTATAGCAATATATATGTATGCACATGCATAGTTCATATATATGTACATATATATAGATGCATATATATATTTGCAGATGTATAGATGTACCTAAGTATACACATACACATGTCTACATATAAAATAGTAGAAAAAACTTTCAAAACTTTTTAAAGGGAGATTTTCTCCTATTTTTGAAGACAGCAGTACAGGAGATTTTAAATATATATATATATATATATATATATATATATATATATATATATATATATATATATATATATATATATTTTCCTATCAGTGAAACTTGTGATGAAGGATTCAAGTACAGAGAAAGGGTAGAAGGAAAAGACCAGCATATGAAGCAATGAATCTGGGAGCTTGCCACTAGAAGAAAAATGAAGTTTCCCAGGATGCATCTGGCTTGTGCCAGGGGTATATTTGTAGAATTGTTAGTTTTTTAGAATAAATTGACAAATGCTATAAATCAGGGCTTGGACTTATTGTTTTTTAATTGCTTATACTAAAGAAAGTGATGGAAAAATGTTAGTAATGCAGATTAAACCTAAAAGTATGTGTACATTTATTTTTCAGAGAGTTTCTGCCATAAGCCCCACTCCCTCACCCCACTCTCCACAAAGAAGCTCTTGTTTTCTGCTTCTTCTCTCCCCCAGGTTCATTAGTTCATTTTTGAGCCTGGTTGTTTGGTATAAACTACCCTTCAGCTGTGAGTTGTGAGTATGTGAACTTCTACCCTCTAGTCTATGATCTGAGCATTTCTCTTATTTCTCCTCAGTTTCAGATCAAAACTGCTGTCCTCCCAACCTCTCCAATCCTCTGTTGACTGAATTCTGCCCAAAGAATGACTCTGGACCACACCCTTCTCTTTTCATCGTAGATATAGTGCTGAAACTAGAATTAGAAAGACCTGAGAGAAATCCCATATCTGATATAACTCAATATTCTTATTTGGAAAATGCAAATAATAATACCCATAGTCTCTAACTTATTGCTGATGTGAAAAAAGCAGTTTGCAAACCTTGAAGAGTCATATTAATGTGAAGTATTTTATTTATTTCTTTGTACAAGCATATTTTAACTGGTATTTTCTTTGTCTCTATCCCATTTTTAAAATGAAAATAGAAATAGGTCTCATAGGGTTTCTATGAAACTCAAATCCAATTATAGATGCAAATAGACTAATGTTTATATACATTCAGCCATTTTGAATCAATTTCTTCAGCAAAAATATAAAAGTTTCAAAGAAAGCATGGATTTACAGGGAAATTTAATGAGGTCCATTTTGGACATGTTGAGTTTGAGCTATCCAGATGGTGATGTCTGGAAGGCAGATGGTCACACAGGAAATAACACTAATGCCAGTAACAATAAGAATATTACAATATTATATCTAATTGGCAACTAATAAATGCTTATGTATGATTTTCCTCCAATACAGTATTTATGCAGATGTTTTCTACCTGGAAAGGATAATGTTGCTTTGTTTCATGGCCAGGAAAATAACTGACAACTTTCCTCTCCTTAACCATGGTGAGCTTAGTATACACTATGTAAGTTTTCTTGGATGCATTTTCTTTGCTAGAGGAAGACGAGGCTTTTTGAACAGTCTATATCTTTGAAACAGTGACAAATCACATAATTGGTGCCAAAATGAATGGAAGATGAAAAAAAGAGCATAATTCTCTTTGAGGCTACAATTTTGCAAGTAAGGATGAGAATTGAGAGCTGACTTTGGATGAAAAAGAAAAGCATTTCCAAGTTCCTCATTCTTCTTTTATTTTCTACAGGCAACTTGGGATATTTATTTTAATACTTTTACAAAGTAGATAGCAAACAGCTCCCTTCATCAGGAAAGATGGTGCTCACTCAAAAACAAATAAAAATCAAAGTAGACTACAGACTTCTTCTTGAAGTTCCCTATTCTTATGCTTTTCTCTGATGTCCTTGGCTCTGGGCTCAGAATTTCCTTTGTCTTACAATCCAAATCTAAACCAAGGGTCAGACTTGTTGATCCCCCTGAAAATGCTAGTCCCATTCTCTACTATGGTTTGTGCTTTAGGATTCTAGGAGAATATAGTGAATCTTTGTATACTCACATTTTTGAAGCTTTATTACTGTTTATTCAAAAACTTACAGCTACTTTGGCTATGGACTCTTATCTGTTAAAAAACAAAACAGAACAAACCATGTAAAGATAGGGTATGGACTTCATGAATTATGGGAAAATGGAAATCTTTAAAGCTTGGCATCCAGGTGACATGGATTTTAGTCCCCTCTAAACAATTTACAAAAACTCTGCCATCTTTCTGGGTCTTTGCACCATGTTTTCTCATGTCTAGAATTATTCCTCCTTATCTCTGTCTCAATGGTTCTTGGCTTCTTTCAAGACTCATTTCAAATGTTACTTTTTTTGAGGAGGCTTTCCTGGTCCTTCTTCTCTTTAGTCATTTACCCTTTAAAGTTACTTTCTTTCTACTCTATATCTAACTCTGTATCTTCTCTATATAGTTTCCTTTCAGGAAGAACTAGTGCTCAGGTGTGACAATTTGTCAAACCCCTTTACCTTTGATGTCCATCTCTCACCCAACTCACCTGTGGCTCCAATAAACTGAAGCCCATGCAGTGGTTATACAAAAACCATCTCAGCATATGAGTTAAACCAGGTTGAGGATAACTGCAGGCTTAAAATCCATTTGTTTAGAGGGATCTCTAAGATAAGCATATGAGGATTTCTTGTGGTGCAATGAGCAGATGAAAATAATTTGTTCCAATAGCCATGAAGGTACCTGAAGCAGGTGCAGTGGAGATCATTTGCTTCATCCTGGAGTGTTGCCAGTCACCTTAACTTTTGTCTTAACCATTAGACTTTGATGACTGGAAGAGAGGATGAGAAGTGCTCAATTCATTCTAATATTTTGGGGTCATGACTGTTGGAAGAATAGAAGTAATAAATCAGTTAAGTGCCTCTAAGCTTCAATTGTCTCTATAAAATGAGGGCCATAATATTTGATATCTTTTCTTTTTTCTTTCTTTCTTTTTTGGTGAGACAATTGGGGTGACACATCTAGTGTATCTGAGGTCATATTTGAACTCAGGTCTTCCTGACTCAACATTTAGTACTCTATCCACTACACTATTTAGCAATATCTTTAATTCAATATATGTGTGTTTCTATGTCTATACATACTTCCACTTGTTTTTCTCTTAAAGGTCAAATAGGTTTCTTCTTCTTGGCTCCTAGGAACAAACTAGTAATAAATAGTAGAATTTATCTGACAAGTGCAGGGTGTGGTATATGTTATGTGTATTCACCTGGGCCTGGGAGTGTGGTTTCCAGGGAGACATGAATCAATAATTTTAGAGTTTCCTCCTTTGATTTCTGCCATGTAGCAAGGAGGAGAATGAAGCCAAGACACTGGCTATTCTGTGTTCCTCAGAGAAGAGGTACTAGTCCAGATAAATATAAACTTATCTACCCTCTCTTAAATAGTTAATCTAGGGAAATTTTTTTAGGTTTAAGCAACTCTCCTGATTATTTTGCTTTAATTAGTAAAGACGACACCAAGCTTTATGTCCAAAAATTTAACTTTCTTCTCACCACATTTTAGTACCACAAAGATGAATGTATCCAAGCTAATAGTAAATAGAAATAAAAAAAAAAGTTCTACACATTAGACTGTACTATAATATACAGAGCAAATGAGTTCTCCATTGGAAATGAGATTCTGTTGCTCAGTTCTTAAAGAGAGAGGGGTGTGTGTGTGTGTGTGTGTGTGTGTGTGTGTGTGTGTGTGTGTGTGTGTGTGTGTGTAATTCTAGACCTCTCCAAAGAGGAGCTAATTGAGGAACTGGTAATACTCTATTTGTCAACTACCTCCTAAAGACTTTATTTTCCTTCAGGGACTTGTCTCTTTAGAGAATCTGAAATCTAGAATCTCTAGAAATTAGAAAGCAAGAAGAATAAGGATATCTTCATTCCCAATATCTTACTATCTCAGTCCCTTGTGCAGGCATAGAGCATCCAGTATTCATCCTCCACTAATAAGTAGAGCCCAATATAAGTGAACTTGAGGCATAACTTATGAAAGGAAATAACATCATAAACATTAAAGCTGTTCCAAAATAGGTTGAGTTTTAATGGGAATTATTGGGTCTTTCTTCACTAAAGATCTTTGAGAATAATGGTATGACCCCTTATTAAGGATGCTTAAAAGGGATTCTTGCTCAGATATATTTTAGACAAGGTGATTTCTGAGGTTCCTTTTAAATCTGAGATTATATAATTGTTTGCAGTATTGTAGGTCTGCATTGATATAAAGCTGCCTGGCAATGAAGTGTTGCCATCAATTTTTATTTGGGGGATATTCCATACTGGTCAATTTTTTTTAGCCTTTGATTTTCAAAATATATACATAGGTAGTTCTCAACATTCACCTTTGCAAAGCCTTGTGTATCAAATTTTTTCTCCCTCCCTTCCCCACCACCCTTTCCTTAGATGGCAAGTAATACAATATATGTTAAGCAGGTGCAATTCTTCTATACATATTTTCACAATTACCATGCTACTCAAGAAAAATCAGATCAAAAAGGGGAAAACATGAGAAAAAAACAAAAGCAAGCAAACAATCACAAAAAGTGAAAATACTATGTTGTGATCCAACACTCAGTCCCCACAGTTCTCTTTCTGGATACAAATGCAAATTTATATTTTGGAATTGGCCTGAATCACCTCATTTTTGAAAAGAGCCAAATCCATCAGAAATGATCACTACAAAATTGTTCTGTTACTGTGCATAATGTTCTATTGGTTCTACACATTTTATTTAGATCAATTAATGTAAGTCTCCCTAGACCTTTCTAAAATCATTCTGCTGATTGTTTCTTATAGAACAATAATATTCCATAACATTCATATACCATGATTTATTCTGCCATTCTCAAACTGATGGGAATCCACTTAGTTTCCAGTACCTTATCACTACAAAAAGGGCTACCACAAAAATTTTTGCACATGTGGGTCCTTTTCCCTTTTTTATGATCTCTTTAGGATATTGACCTAGTAGAAACACTGCTGTATCAAAGGGTATGCACAGTTTAATAGCCTTTTGGGCATAGTTCTAAATTGCTCTACAGAATGATTGGATCATTCCACTAGCAATGCATAAGTATCCCAGTTTTCCCATATCCCCTCCAACATTTATCATTATCTTTTCCTGCCATTTTAGCCAATCTGAGATGTTTATAGTGGTAGCTTAGAGTAATATTACTTTGTACTTCTCTAAATAATAGTAATTGAGAACTTTTTTTTCATATGATTAGAAATGGTTTCAATTTCTTCATCTGAAAATGATCTATTCATATCCTTTGACCATGTACTATTTGGAGAATAGCAAGTATTCTTATAAAATTGTGTCAATTATCTATATATTTTAGAAATGAGATTTTTATCAGATTCCTTGGATGTTAAATTTTGTCCCAGTTTTCTGCTTCCCTTCTAATCTTGTATGCATTGGTTTTATTTGTATAAAAACTTTTTAACTTAATCAAAATGATTCATTATGCTCTAGTTCTTCTTTGACAACAAATTCCTTCTTTCTCCGCAGATCTGAGAGGTAGACTATGCTTTGTTCTTCTAATTTGTTAATTTGTTTATAGTTTTTTTTAAAATCATGAGCCCATTTCAACCTTATCAAGGTTGATATATAGGATATAGATAGATAGATAGATAGATAGATAGATAGATAGATAGATAGATAGATAGATAGATAGGATATAGGATAAATAGGATATAGGATCAAGATAAATATATCTTGATATAGATGTTAGTCAGTGCCTAATTTCTTCCCTAGCAATTTTTGTCAAATGGTGAAGTCTTATCCCAGAAGTTGGGATCTTTGGGTTTATCAACATACTATTCATTTATTAGATATATCTTCAGATGAAATTCTCATTTGGGAATCTTCAAGCCACCCTTAAAAATAACCTCTTCACAAAAATCCCTCTATTGTCTTACTTTCAAGGAATTTATGAATTCATGAATAATTAGAATTCTTCTTTAGAGACTTTACTATAATGCTGATTACCCCTCTAATATTGTGAGTACACAATTACTCAAATATGATCATGGCATCAGTTTGCTTTCAGATCAACCTAGTTAAATGAGGAGAAGCTTACTAATACTAAGACCAGCCCACCTCCTTTTCTAGATGTACATCTCTTTAATAATACCTTTTATGCTATTCTATTTCTATTGTGTAGTTCTTTGTTCATATTGTATTGTAACTTATTTATATACATTATACTTTTCTTCATTGCTTTTTTGGGTGAACTGAGATTTTAATGCCTTGTGGATAGCAGTTTATAGAAGTGTATTACATATATTTTTTTAATACATTGTCACAGAGCCATCAAACATTATCCTTATACCCCATTTCCTTTGTCCCACATCTAAGGGTTTAAATGAATGTGTCTAGCAGTCAGCATAAATTATTTGCCTTTTTCCTCTGTTGTTGAAAGTAGAGAAAGAAATAAAAGCGGTATCACTTTTTTTGTAAAAAAAAGATATTGCATGTAAACATAGTTAAAATGTCTATTGGCAAAATGAATTTGTTATTAAAGATAAGAAGGGGTATTACCATTATTTATAACTGGGCAGAATCCTATATAGTAAATGAGTGATGCTGGGATTTGGGGACATTTTTTTTGTTTTCTTCCTAACATCAGTTTTGATTGGCATGGTGGTGCATGGGTATGCTTTATAAAGATACTGAAGTCCTACTTCTGCTCATAAATTTCCTGATATATTTTTGAACTCTTCACTCTATATATTTTAATTTTACATACTATGTATTTCCCAGTGAAACTAATTTGCATAATTTTTCTTGTAAGAGATTTAAGTTAGACGCTAGTGTCTTCATTTAGATGAGGGGGAGGAAAACAGTTCCTCACAAAATTTTTAATTTATATTGATATAATAATCAAGATAAGTTTTATTTAGATAGGGATTGACTAGGGAAAATTTTGTTGCTTAGGTGTGGTTTAATCAATGAAAGGTTTAACAAACTTCTCAAGAATTGAAAGCAACTTTATCCAGATGCCCAAAATCCTAATAAAATCTATACAAGCAAGGAAGCACAAAACAAAAGTCAAATCCAGAATTACAGAAACTCACAATCTCTAAGTTGGAAAAGAAGTCAAAGGTTATCTAGTAAAAAAAATGATATCTGACCAAGGATCCTCTTTCTTTTTTTCTAGTAAATGTATTTATTTTTTAATACACATTGCTTTATGAGTCACATTGGAAGAGAAAAATCAGAGCTAATGGGAAAAACCAAGGGAGAGATAAAAAATAAGAAAAAAAAAAGTGAACCTAGCATGAGGCATGAGTTGATTTACAATTTTTTTTTCTGGAAACAGATAGCATTTTCTGTTTAAAGCCTATTGGGATTGCTTTGGATCATTGAACCACTGAGAAGAACTAAGTCTTTCATAGTTGATCATTGCATATTATTGCTGTATTCTTGATTCTGTTTGTTTTGCTCAGCATCAATTCATATAAATCTTTCCAGGACTTTCTAAAATCAGCTTGCTCATTTTTTAATAGAACAAAAATATTCCAATATCTTCATATACCACAACTTGTTCAGCCCTTCTCCAATTGATGGCACCTACTCATTTTCCAATTCTTTGCAACCATAGAGCTGTTACAAACATTTTTGCACATCTGGGTCCTTTTCCCTCCCTTTTGATTTCCTTGGAATATCGACCTAGTAATGGTATTGCTGGGTCAAAGTCTTGCAACTTATATAATAAGTGGCTATCTCCCTCTGTTTAAAGCCTCCAGTGATGAGAGGCTTCCTACCTGTAGATGAAACTACTTTTGGTCACCCCAAATTACTTTGTATCTTCTTTTATGAACTGTATATTTATTTAACTGTGTATGTGTTATTTTTCTTTGCTGTATTGAAAACTTCTGGAGGGCATGGACTGACTATGGTTTTGTAGGCATGCAATTAAGGATTGTTTTGGCAAACTGAGCTTTATATAGATTTCAATGCTAGGGTGATTCGGTTCAAAATAACTGAAATCTACCCCCTCTTTAACCAATTTAGCATTAGAATGTAGGCAACTGTGAACAGTCTGAAGATGCTATTGCAGAATTGTTTTGTAGAGGAGACAGTTTGGAAAAATAATCCAATACATTTTGGAAGTTTGAACTATAGTCCTATTTCTCCTCTTTTCATGGGCAAGCTTTTCAAATAACTAATCCTTGTTCACATTCTCTCTAGCCTCATTACCCATTCCCTTAAGTTTTATAACACCAACATTACTACCAAAATTGTATGTTTGAAACTCACAGACAACCTCTATTTGTTAAATCCAACAGTCTTTTTTCAGTCCCAAATACTCTACAATGAGAGCTTCAACTAGGAATTTTTGATCCAGGATCAAGTACCAAAAATATATTTTGGACATTGCATAAGTCAGCCCTTCAGTAGAGAAAGTAGAACTATTATGTGGAAGTTAAAGTAGGGTAGGGCAGGGAAGAAACTCATTCCAATCCTGTCACATACTAACTTCTTATTTTAAATAATTGTTCTTGGTTATTAGATCATAAATGCTTATCAGAGTGCCTTGTAAGATAAATATTAGCACTATATAAAAGTTAGATATAATTATTGCTGTTATTGTTATGATAATTATTAAAGTAATAGGTTCATAAAATTCTATACCTAGAGGTAGAATTTACTTTAGAAAATATTTAACTCAGTCCTTTCATTTTATAGATGAGAAAATAAATCCATGGAAATGACTTTGCCCATAGTCAAACAGCTAGTAAGTATCAGAAGATATTTTTTTTTCAAAATAAAAGCTCTAATTAATGGCGTAGTAAGTTGTGTGGCAAAAAAAAAAGGATTTTCACTATTCCATAGTATATACCATATGTATACCATGCAAAGGCTATACTCTTCCATCATTTGCCATGTTACTATTGGTAGAAGCACAAATGAGAACATACATAAATAAGGAAAAGACATTGAGGGCTCACAAAAAAGAATCACTTGTGGTCAAGCAGTATGCTTAGAGAACTCATATAGAACCCATCTTCCTGACTCTAAGCCTAGCATTCTATCCACTGTACCATCTAAGTGTCCAAGGATGGTGTTAGAATAAAGTTATTTTTAAGTGATTAGTCTAAGTGTACCTACTCCCAGACAAGTACCAAAAATGATTAGCAGAAGCCACAAACTAAGATTTCCCATTTTTTCTATATTTTTCTTAATGCCTAGTTAATGTCCCTGACCCCAAGCTACCATAATTAGGGTTTGAAAATTCTTTTTATTTCCTGTCAAATGTGTATCTGTCAGAGTACATTCCCAAACCATTTTAATAATAATCTTTTATTTTCAAAATATATGTGAAGATAGTTTTCAATATTTATCCTTACAAACCTTGTGTTCCAAATTTTTCTCCCTCCCTTCCCCCAACTCCTCTCATACACTGCAAATAATCCAATGTATGTTAAACATGTACAATTCTTCTATACATATTTCTACAATTATCATGCTGTACAAGAAAAATTAGATCAAAAAGGAAAAAGAAATGAGAAAGAAAACAAATTCAAGCAAACAACAAAAAAGGTTAAAATACCATGTTATGATCCTATATTCAGTCCCCCCAGTTCTCTTTCTGGATGCCGATGGCTCTCTCCAACACAATTCTATTTGAATTGGCCTGAATCACTTCATTGTTGAAAAGAGGCAAATCCATAAGAATTGATCATTGTATAATCTTATTGTTGCTGTGTATGGTGCTTTCTTGGTAAATGTCTCTATTTCCAGTTCTGACTTCTGGATCCCAAATTATTTCTTAAAGTTGACCATTAGATGTTTACAATAGGTTATTCCTGTATTCAATGTGTCTATAATCAAATTCATTTTTATTGTCATAAGTTTATTTATTTTTAATATACATTGCTTTATGAATTATGTTAGGAAAGAAAAATCAGAGGATATGGAAAAAAATTATGGAATATCAAATACAGAAAAAAGAAGTGAACATAGCATGTGTTGATTTATAGTCAGTCTCCTTAGATCTTTTTTCTGGATACAGATAGCATTTTCTGTCCAAAGTCTATTGGGATTGCTTTGGATCATTGAGCCACTGAGAAGAGCCAAGCATTTCATAAATGATCATACATTCTCAGTATGCTCATTTTCCTCCTCCTTTTCCTCCCCTCCCCCAATAAGGTCCTTCTTCCTTTCTTTATATTTAATAATTCCTTAACATCATTAGCCAGTCTCTCCTCCTTTAATCTTTCATAAAAAAGCCTTCTGTTCCCCAAGGCAAACATGTACCTTTGACCTCATCCAATTTCATCTTTTGCATATTAGCTCTGCAATTATTTGCCCACTACCTCTCCCTTACTACTAGTTCCTTCTCTGCCATTTTCAAGCATGTCCAAGCCTCTTCCTTCTCAAGAATTAAAAACAAAACAGCAAATCTCTCAGTAGCCCTTCCCATTCCCTCAAGCTATTGTCTTATCTTTCTGGTCCAAAAACAAACAAAACACTTCTCTATTCTTGTTACTTTTACTCCTTGAATTATCTTCTCATCATTTATAGTTTGGTTTTTGACCTTTCAATTCTCTGAAAAGTTACCAGTGATCTCTTTCTTGACTATCCAATGTGAAAACCTTTTCTCACTCCTCATATGTTGTTACCTTTCTGTAGTATTTGGCATTGTTGACTGCCATTTACTCCCAGATACTCTCTCAACTCTGATTTTTTGTGAGACTTCTGTCTCTTGGTTCTCTTTCTAACTATCCAGCTGCTTCTCAGGCTCCATTGTTAGTTCATCATTTATATTTTGCTGCTAATTTTGGGTGTATATAATGGCTCTGCTATAGGCTCTCTTCTCTCATCTCTATAATCTCTCATTAGATGAATCTCACCTACTGCTATGTATTTCATTATAATTTCTATGGAAGCAAAATTCAGCTCTATATATTCATAGTTTATTTATGTTCTGATGAAAATCATTAGCATAATGGATAAATGCCAGCACTGACATTTGCCTTTGCAGTATCCCTGACCTTCTTCATTCTGTTCTTAATGTTCCTTTTGCTGCTTTCTTGATGTCTTTTTTTTCTCATATAGGCTATGCTTGTAAGTTGGTTCATTTTTTTTTTTTTTTTTTGCATAGTCAAGGGAATCATAAATCATGGCAAAACCGGTTGTTTTGCTATAACCAAAATGGATTTCTGAATCCAAAAACAAAAATGTCTGGAGTTGTTTTGTACATTTTGACAAGATTTTCTCAAATTTCAGTTTTAGGTACTGTGGCCTTTACAGGATGAAAAACATCTATATAACAATCTGTTTATGCTAAAGAAATGTTTGTCATAAACTTCCTGGTTCTAATGTTTATAATGTCATTCATGGTAATGATCAGCTCCTCAAGCAGCAAGAGAGGAAAAGGAACAACTCTTCATATTCAACAACAGTTTCAGATATAATCCCACAATTCTAATTTCCTATTTAACATTTCAAATTCGATATCCCAGTTGTGTTGTATGGCAAATCCAATTTACAAATACTCAGAGATAATTCAAGGGAAGAATAGAAATGTTTATTGTTAGAATATTTCAAGAACTGAACTTCTCTAAATTGGGGTTCAGCCAGTAGAGAGAGGTTAATTTCCACAGAGATTGAAATGAGTTATATAATCATGACTACAAAAATAATACTTGAAAGTAATATGAACTTGTTAAATTTTGACCTGAATTTTATGATGGTCAGTTTTGCAACTACTTACAACTGTTTACCTTATTTCATTTTCCCAAATTCCCCCAGATAAATTGAATTTAAGTTATAAATTCAATCTACCTTAGTTAATGATTTTATAAGAAACCATACAATCCTCCACAAAGAGATTTGTTTCAATGTAAGTAGTTCATTAAACTAGAATAACCAAGGAGACTTAGTTTACCTCAGACTTCCTCAACAAATAGAGATTAGCCAGTATATAGATCTCTTAGAATATCTCCAGGCCATTAAATAGTTAGATTCTTCTTTAAACAGTTAAGTAAAGGTTCAGGAGATCAGATATCTCTACTAGAAGAGCAAAGCTTTTGTTTGCCTTCCCAGAGCCTTAATGATTAACAGACCCTTGAAACTGGGTCTGTAATTATCAAGTGAGAAGTCCTCAGTTGCCAGTTACTCACTAGTCATCTCAAATTTCATATGTCTAAAATAAAACTCATCTTTCTCCTAAAGCCTACCATCCTTACAAACTTCCTTATTTCTATCAAATGAGATAATGTTTGTAAAGTTTGTAAAGTATATAGTAGGTGCTCAATAAATGCCTATTGCTTTCTCCTTCCATTTATATCCCTTCCCCTAGGTATTCAAGATATCATCATACTTTAAGCTGCTCAGGTTTGTGACACCAGACTTTTCTCTGCTTGATTTCATATATCTACATTTTGTTATTTCTACCTCCACAACATTTCTCATATTTATTCCCCACTCCCTACTTACACTGCTATTGTCCTAGTGGAGGTCATTATTCCTCTCATTTGTATTGTCACAATAGTCTTCTATTTGTATACTCTGCCTCAAGTGTATCCAATCTATATTGCACACAGCTTACAAAGTTATGTATTCTGTGTCTCCCTATTGCCTCTAGGATCAAATACTTGTTTAAAGCCCTTTCCATTCTTGCAAAATGTCTTTTTCTGGTGTTATCATATACTAATCAACTTTCCACACTCTAGCCTAGAAAAATTGACTTCCTTGTTATTCTTTATACATATTATTCCATTTCTCACCTCCATGGTCCTTTTACTAGTTGTCCTTAATGCCTAAAATATGCTCTCTCTATTGCCTTTTAGATTAGTTTTCTGCAAAATTCAGCTGATTTGCTTCCTTCTACATGATGCCTTTCCTTATTGATCAAGGGGCTAGTACTCTTTCCCCAAATTACCTTCTTTTTATTTTATATACACTTATAATATAGGTACACATTATTTTCTTTAATAGAATGTAAACTTCTTCATATTTGTATATCCAGATCTCAGCATAATATCTGATAAATAGCAGGTGTTTATTAAATGTTCTTTGACTGATTGATTTGTATCCCTAATGCTTAACTGTGCTTGACACATAGTAAGAGATTAATAAGGCAATTAGGTTTCATGATGCATAACATGCTGAGTATGGATTCAGAAAGACTCATTTTCCTGAGTTCAAATCTGGCCTCAGCCATTTACTAGTGTGACCCTTTTAGTAAGTCACTTAACCCTATTTACCTCAGTTCCTCATCTATAAAATGAATTAGAGAAGGACATGGGAAAGGACTCCAATATCTTTGCCATGAAAACTTCAAATGTGGGAATCAAGAGTCAGACATGAATGAAAAGTTACTGAACACCAACACATTAATAAATGTTTTTTAGTTTGTACATTTATATATTCTCCTAAACTCTAGTTTCTCATCTCTAATCACTTGATAGAAATCTCTATCTGAATATCCCACAATTGTATCAAATTCAGCATGTCTCAAATTGAACTATCTTTTCCTCTAACTCACCCATTCTCCTAAATCAATTATAGGATTGGATTGATTGAATCAATCAATTAGTTACCATCCCCCTACTGACTTAGCAGCATTAGCTGGGAAATGACAAGACCTAGAAATCTCTGTTGAACCAATTAATAAATACAAGAAATTTAAACTAGGTGCTACTGGAAATCTGTTCAGATTGGCTGAGGAACTTACTGGGTCATGCTCAATGGGGCTTTTATAAAACAAGCAAGGCAGTTTGGAATAAAGAATGTTAGTATCTGACAGGTTAATTGGAAGTCTCCAGATGGAGACTTGATCCTCAAAATCCTTTGTTTGTGGGCTTTTCTGGGGAGAAGAGAAGAAGCTTGGTATAAGCTTCATCCCAATCTCTTCTCACACTCTCTTAACCAGAAAAAAGGTGAGAACTTTGGAGGATGAGAAGATTTTGTACTTTCCATCAGTAACCCAGTACTAGTATTATCCTGGGAATAGGTGTTATACTATTTGTATTTGGAACCAAAGACAAATTAAGCATACTGAGAAACAGCAGCTTCCAGAATCTATAAGGTGCCCAATAGGCAAACTCTAAGAGTATCTTAAGTATTCTGACAAAAGGACTTCCAGGAATTGAGTTGCCCCTTTGCCACATGTAATTTCTAAAGTTGAACCCTTTTTTCCCACAGATTCTGTATGTTCTTATAATAGAGTGTGTCATAGACTTAGGAAGGAGGGATGCTTTTTGCCAACTGTTCTTGCAATATTATCATAGAACACACGTGTCTAAAAACTAATTAAGCCTGATCATCTAATTTAATTAATAACAATAATTTAATTATTAATTAATTAATAATTATTATGTTATAGTGATATTATTTTATTTATGATTCATTCATTATTTTATTGTCCATGATTATTTATCAGTATGTTATTAATTAATAATAATTATATAATATTAGTTATTAATAATAATTTAATAGCAATTTAATTGGTTAGTCAACCAATAAGCATAGGGGAATGACATCATTGGTATTAATGAGCATTAAAAGACCTCTATTCCTGCAGGGTCCCCTAAAATACAGTCCAGCAATATCATCTCACACATTAACCATATTCATATCTCTTCACCTATCTGGAAAAGGAAGGAGACACATTTCCTTACCTCTTCAGAGATAAGCACAATCATTTTAATTAGAGTGTTTGGTTTTGTTTTATAGTTGCTTCTGTTCATATTGTTGTGCTAATTGTATATATAATTTTCCTAGTTCTCCTTATTTTAGCTTCTCTAGAGGTAATTTTACTGGAGTCTCTGTTACTGGGGGCTGAGTCTGAGGTTCCAGTTTCATTTCTGAGATCAAAATGATAGTGATGTAGTACTTCTTTCTCCAGGGTCTGACTCCAGGATCATGGGCCACCCCAATCCACAATTTCTTCCCTGGTTATTTTGTCAAATATTTTCCTTGTGTTGGAAAGCTGACCCACATTCATTTTTTCTTCTCTTTCTCTGTCCCTCATTTGTTCTTCATCTCACTGATCATTTAATGTATGTTTCCTTAAAGATTCTGTCTGCAACTGCTGTCTTCTTTCTTCACAGAAGAATTTTTTTTGGTATTTCACTCAATCCCATCTCAATCTGTATTTTTAGCCCTTACTTCTCTCCAAAGTTTCAGACCAATACCTTCAGCAGCTTATAGGACCTCTCCAACCCTTTTCCCCACTGACACTTCAAATTCAGCATGTGTACAACAAAGTATTTTCTCTTAGAAACATTGTTATGCATAGAGGTTAGTTTTTTATAGTACTCACTAAGCTATACTTCAGGTGAATTTAGGTTCATAGGCTTTTTTGGAATAAACTGGGAATACATTTTCATTTTTACATTGTTTCTTTGGGGAAATGAATTTTAAACCATTAGTTTAAAAAAAATCAAAGTTTTGGAATAAAGCCTGTCCAATAGATGCACCATTTCTACACTGACCTGTGTTGTTAGTTATCTTCCTATAATGCATGCACCTTTTCCTACAAGGACCTTTGTTATTATCTTTATACAATAGTGTGTATGTGGCTTCTCATATGAAATAAAATCTCCCCAGCTTGGCCATTTATAACCCTTTAAAAATCACATTCTAGTCTACCTTTCTTGGCTTATTGTCCTTGCTGTGCTCAATATTACTCTTATCTTCTTGCCAATTTGGTTTCCAAATTTGGCATTTTATCTCTTGCCTCTCATATATAGGTGTATCTGTATATGTATGTGCATATTTATACATACATAAAGGCAATACATATATATATATATGTATGAATGTGTGTATGTGTGTATTCAAACACTTTCTAACTGTATCACTTAACCCCTTTCAGCCTCAGTTTCCACATCTATGAAATTGGAATAATAACACTTACTTCTTCCTCCCAAAGTTGTTGTAAGGATCTATACATACCTTAAAATGCAATATAAATGCTAACTATTATTATTATTTCCACTTTTTAGAATCACTAGAGTCCTAGAAGGCTTAGTTCAGAAAACACCTCCCATAGGAAACCTTTCCTGGTCCCTCCAGTTAGTGGTTTCAATTATCCTACATATACTTACCTGACTAAATACATGTTATACCAATCCAAATCCAAAGGAGAAGGGCAGGAAATATTTTCCATTTTGTTTTTATGTCCTTACCACTTAGCACAATATCTTGCACAGAGTAGGTGCTTAATAAATGCTTATTGGATTTAATTATAATATGCTTTTGTCACTTCAGTAACAAAATAAAAGTAGGGCCATATAATGAACAGAGTAGTGGACTTAGAAAATCAGGAGTTTCTGGATTGAGCACCGACTTTGCCAAACATTTGGTACATGATTATAGATGTCACTTAAAATTATTCCTTCATTCATTTGTTCAGCAAACTTATGAGTAGCTATCATGTACACTGTATATTATGCTAGGCACTGGGAGACCTAAATTATGTACATGCATGTCATCAACCTGTAAAATTTTGATAATTCAGGTCTATGGAACACTTTATCAAAAGGCAAAATACCAAGAAGATTTGTATAATATACAACATTATTAGTGTAACACTGGGGCCACTTACCATTTAACAGTGTCTTATCTCATTCCCTAGTAAGGACCACAATATATATTATTAAGTAAATGCTTATTCAAATCACCATTTTGGGGAATGGAGCTTTCTTAGTGATAGCTTCTTGTTAGGAAAAAGCTTCCGATCTAGATCTCAGTCTCTCTGACCCAGAACCGTGAGTAACGAGGAAACTTTGTTAAAGATTAAGTGAGCGTGCTAATAGATAAATAAGGAACTTAACTTGTTAAGGGTTAAACCAGGAATCTCTTATAGCTGAAATGGGGCAGATGTTAGCTATATTCAATCCCTGGACCTCAGCCGACTCAACCTCAGCCCCAGACGCAACCTCAGCTCCATTCAGGAGTGGTACTATAGAGAGTATAATCAAGATAATTGAGGAGCAGAGTTTACTTGTAACCTGGGTACAGATTGCTAAACTCTTG
Organism: Sminthopsis crassicaudata; assembly: GCF_048593235.1. NCBI lineage: Eukaryota > Metazoa > Chordata > Mammalia > Dasyuromorphia > Dasyuridae > Sminthopsis > Sminthopsis crassicaudata. Next base: position 534,864,845 of record NC_133619.1, on the reverse strand, counting down.
GCTGCATTAAGACGCACATCCCCTTGGTTCTTAGAGGAAGAAAAGATAGATGTAGATAAATGGAAGCTAGTGGGATATGAAATGAAAGAATTTCAAGCAAAAAATGGGCCTCGTTCAATTTCTGCAGAAGTATTTTATATCTACAACATAGTTCAATTAGCCTTAAACTATCAAGCAAGTTGTAGGAGAAGGAAAAGTTCTAAAAATGAACAGAGGAGGAAGTGTGAGGAAAAAAGGAAAGATCAAGATCTTTCCCTAGAGCAAGAGGATTTAAATGAGGAATTATGGTATGATTCTCTTGAAGAAGCTTCAACCCTGCCTAGAGAACAGATTATTGACAGGCCCACATCAACCCCACCTTCAGAGATGGAGGAAGAAAGAGGGGAAGAGGCAGAAACACAAACAGAATTGCCTGTGAAGAAGCCTAAGCCTATGACAAGATTAGAAAAAGCATTGGTTAAAGCTAAGAGAGAAGGACAGGATATAAGTGATTTTATACATGCATATCCTGTGATTGAAAATACTGACTCTGTAGGTAAAAAAAGGAGAAGATATGCACCTTTAGATTTGAATACAATTAAGGATTTGAAAAAAGGTTGTACCCTTTATGGGGCTACATCAGCTTATGTCAAAATGTTACTAGATGGTTTGTCTTATGAAGTCCTAACCCCGAATGATTGGAAATCCATAGCAAGGACATGTCTGGAGCCTGGAGAAAATTTATTATGGCTTGCGGAATTTCATGAATTATGTAAAATTCAAGTCAGATGCAATTTGGAAATAGGAGTTAACACACAATTCACTTTTGAGCACTTAGCTGGTGAAGGTCAATATGGAGAGAATTCGGAACAGATTAATTATACCATGACAATATATGAACAAATTGCTAAGGCTGCAATAAAAGCTTGGGGTGTCCTTCCTGGACAGAAAGATCGTGGAGAGGCTTTCACTAAAATACAGCAAGGTCCCAATGAACCTTTTGCAGATTTTGTGGGACGTTTGCAAACTGCTGTCAAAAGAACTATTGGAGAAAATTCAGCTACAGAAATAATGACCAGACATCTGGCTAAGGAAAATGCCAATGAGATTTGCAAAAGAATTATATGGGGATTAGACAAAGATGCTCCTTTAGAGGAGATCATAAGACGCTGTGCTACAGTGGGAACAAATGCTTTTTACACCCGGACAATGATGAATGTGGAAAGACAGGGTCCCTCATGGCAAGGGCCTTCTAGAGAAACTCGGCGATGTTTTCAATGTGGAAAAATTGGGCATCTAAGAGCTCAGTGTAGATATGGAGATACAGTGAGAAGACAGGGTGAGAGAAGACCTAAAACTCCATGTCCAAAATGTCACAAGGGCCTCCACTGGGCCTCCGAATGTAGATTGACACAGGGAAATGACAGGTGGGGCCCAGCTTCAGCCCCCCAAGTGGGGCATGATGGCAGCCGAGGTTACATCCAGAGAATTTTAAGACATGATCAATCAGCCAAAAGGCAATCAGATGGAAGAAAGGGATTGAAATTAGGAAAAATAGAGTTGTGTGCAGTAGAGACTACCGAGATACTCCCTGGAGAAGTGAAATCTGTTCCTGTTGAGCCTATGGATCCTTTGCCTCCAGGCACAGTAGGCTTGACCATTTCACCTTCCGAGAGTGCCTACAAAACAGTGTCCATCCATACACTGATGTGGGAGACTGGAGAACGTGTATCTAATATCCCAGTCACTAACACAGGCAGACAACGTGTGATTTATCAACCAGGAGAAGTAGTAGCATCAGGCTTATTGTTACGGACCCCTAATAAGCAACCTAGTGATAGTCGCCTAGATTTTGACTCCAATGAACAAAATCCAGGAATATATTGGACAGCAGCTGTGACAGCTGACCGACCTATGCTTACTATTTATATAAACGGAATACCATTTGAAGGATTGGTAGACACGGGTGCAGATCGTACAGTTATTAGAGGTGCCAATTGGCCCGTTCACTGGCCAAAGATTAAAGCAGACACCTATATGTCTGGGGTGGGAGGATCAATAGCAGCAGAAGTTAGTGCTAGACCTTTGAGATGGGTATTTGAAGGAGAAACAGGAGCTTTTACTCCTTTTGTGGTTGAAAAAATCCCCATCAATCTGTGGGGAAGAGACATTTTACAGCAGATAGGATTACAAATAAGCACTTCGGCTTTTTAGGCAGGGCTGCTGTTGAAGGCCTACCTGCACTTTCACCAGTTCCTATTCAGTGGAAGACTGATTCACCAGTGTGGGTAGAACAGTGGCCCTTAAGAAGTGATAAAATTCAGGCCTTATTAGACATAGTGCAAGAACAACTTGACCAAGGACACTTGCGGCCTTCTCTAAGTCCTTGGAATTCCCCAGTATTTGTGGTGAAAAAGAAATCTGGAAAATGGAGGATGATAACTGATCTAAGAAGAGTAAATGAACAGATGGAAACTATGGGAACTCTTCAGCCTGGACTTCCATCTCCTACTCAGTTGCCAAGAGAATGGCCTCTATGGGTTATAGACATTAAGGATTGTTTCTATTCTATTCCTCTAGATAAGGAGGATATGAAAAGATTTGCTTTTTCAGTGCCTAGTGTTAATTTGGCCGAGCCTTATAAAAGATATGAATGGACAGTTTTGCCACAGGGAATGAAAAACAGCCCTACTATGTGCCAAATGTATGTTGCAGCTGCTCTTGCTCCAGTAAGAAAAGCCTTTCCAAAAGTAATATTGTTACATTATATGGATGATATTTTGGGATGTGCACCTGAGGAACAAATGTTAGAGGCATGTCTACAAAGGACCATGGAAACATTAAAGTACTACAAACTGCATATAGCTACAGAAAAAATTCAAAGACATGCTCCTTTTCAATATTTAGGATATGAAGTATATCCTAAGACACTCACAGTACAAAAGCTTTCTTTAAGAACAGAGAAGTTGAACACCTTAAATGACTTTCAAAAATTAATAGGAGATATCCAATGGATGCGTCCAGTGTTAGGCTTAACTACCAATCAACTACAACCACTATATGACATTTTAAGGGGAGACAGTGCTTTAAATTCACCACGCCAGCTTACAAAAGAAGCACAAAAGGCTTTGAGAGAAGTTGAACTGGCTTTATCCAATGTGGTTGAAAGAGTCACTCAAAAACCCTTGGAAATATCAGTTTTTGCTACAAAAGAGGCACCCACAGCAGTCCTTCACCAAGGAGACAGAGTGATTGAGTGGGTGAACCTCCCAGCACAACCAGAACAAAGCCTTACACCTTACCCAGTGCTTGTGGCTAGGATTTTATTAAAGGCTATTAAGAGAGTAACACAATTATCTGGGATAAGTCCTGAAAAAATATACACATTCTATACTAACGCACAGATTAATGTATGCTGTGAGACCATCCCAGAATGGCAAATTTTATTAGCCACCGCTCCAAATTTTGCACATGGATCTCCATTAAAGATTACCCGGCTACTACATAATTGGCGATGGATTTTTGAAGAAAAGGTTTCTAAGGTTCCTCTTAAAGGACCAACAATCTTTACAGATGCCTCCAAAGAAAATATTTGTGCCATATACTCTCATGATTTAACCATAAAGAGAGTAATCAGGACTCCTTTTCAATCCACTCAACAGAATGAATTATTTGCTATCATGCTAGCTCTCACTTATTACCCAGGAGACGTAAATATAATTACTGATTCAGCCTATTCAGTAGGTGTAGTACAAAGAATTGCCACAGCCCAAATAAAATTTGCAGCCTCCAATATTTATCAGCTCTTTAAGGAACTTCAAGAGCAAGTGAGAAAACATCCAGGCAAGATTTATATCTTGCATGTCCACTCACATAGTGGACTTCCAGGTCCCATTTTTGATGGAAATTCAAAGGCAGATAGCCTTCTAACCATGTTAGCCAGTAGTCCTTTATTTCAGGAAGCACAAGAATCTCATTCTAAATATCATCAGGCTGCTCGAGCTTTACGTTTACAATTTGGAATCACAAGAGAGGAAGCTAGGAGCATAGTAAAAAGCTGTACAGCTTGTCTTCCTTTCCACGCTCCTACACTCCCTCCAGGGAAGAATCCTCGTGGTTTGAGACCCAATGAAATCTGGCAAATGGATGTGACCCATTATAAATCTTTTGGTCGTCTATCTTTTATTCATGTTGTGGTAGACACCTTTTCAGGATTCACATTTGCAATGCCAGCAGCAAAAGAGACAGCCCGAGTGGTCACTGAATTCCTTATACAGGCTTTTGCAATTATGGGTGTGCCACAAGCAATAAAAACAGACAATGGACCTGCATATACGTCCAAACATTTTACACACTTTTGTGCACAGTATAAGATTTTACATACCACGGGCATACCCTTTAATCCTCAAGGGCAGGCAATAGTAGAGAGAAGAAACAGAGATATTAAGACACTCCTCCAAAAACAAAAGAAAGGGGGAGCCACAGGTAGCCCTAGGGAACTTCTAAATTTAGTTCTCTATACCATTAATTTTCTAATTTTTGACAAAGATGCACTGGCTCCAGCAGACAGGTTTTATAACCCACCAGAAGGGCAGTGTCCAGTGAGAGCATCTCCACTGTCCTTAGATAATCGCCAGGTGATGTGGAGAGATCCAGAAAGTGGTGAATGGAAGGGACCAGATAGGTTAACTGCCTGGGGGAGAGGGTTTGCTTGTATTTCTTCAGCAGGAGAAGGAATCAGATGGGTGCCAACGAGTCATATTCGCCTTGTCCATCAGAGAGAGACAGAAAAAGAGAAAGGCCTCAAAATAAAGGAGAAGATCTAAGAAACATCTGACACTGAAAGAGCATGGATAATAAGAAGACTGTTAAAGAACTTTAAAAACCAGCAGGAATCATTGGACTTCCTCACACAAGATGAGACTAATGGACAATGGACTTATGGACATTTATAAATTTTCAATTTATGATTATGTTATATACTTCTAGCATGTGTTACGTTACTATGTTACTATGTGCTTATGTAATTTATGTAATTATCTGTAATACTTCCCATATTGATGGATTTATGTTTCAAGGTCATGACTGTCCTATGTTCTAAATCAAAAGAAAGGGGGAGATGTTAGGATTACTAAGTGAGAACTGAGGTTTTCTGGACAATTACAAGGTGAGAACTCAGGTTGACTTGATAGAGGGGGCAAGCTCATTGGCTGGGGTGGTTCTTCCCAGAAGCCCTTGCATTATCCCACGCCCATTCTCTGGGAGAATAAAAGAGAGGACTCTCAGAGAAAGAAGAAGACTCTGAATTGCATCAGGCTTGACGGGGCTCTCTGCAGGAAGGGAAGTCACTTCTTTGGACAAGAGTTAACAGCAACTGCCTGGAGACAACGGTTCGTTACAGGAAGAAGAATCTGTCTGAGAGATTTGAGTAGACACAGCAGATCTCTTCCCAGAGAGCGATCCAGCAGCTTCTGGAGACGACAGCTCGCTACAGCTTCTAGAACTTATCATTGGGTTTTTGGCAACTGTGATGACATTTCTTATATCAGAGGGATCTCAGATTCTCTTAGTTGTGAATTTAATTTATTTGGGATGACTCCACCCATAAGAAAAAATGATATCTCATAAAGAAAAGGAGAAAGTACCTATAAACATTTTTAGAGTGGCAGTGTAATTTGTAGTGGCAGTGGCTGATAGGTGACCATCAACTAGGAAATGGCCAAGTTATTATGATATATAAATTTAATGGACTACTTTTATGCTACAAGAATTGATGAAAGGGAAGGCTTCAGAGAAACCTGGGAAGACTCCTATAATCTGAATCACAGTGAATGAGCAAGATCAACAGAACAATTTATATAGCAACAGACAATTTTGGAAAACTTAAGAACTCTGATCAATGCAATCACCAATCATTATTCCAGAGAGCAAGAGATAAGTGTGCTACTTAACTTTGATGGAAAGGTGATAGATTAATGGTATAAAATGAGATGATATATATATATTTGGACAGGTTGTGGGAATTTGTTTGATTTGTCTCTGTATGTTTGTTAAAGAGTTTAGTTTTTCTTTTATCTTTGTCTTCAATATGAGAAGGAGAAGTGCAATAGGAAGAAAATAGATTTTTAAATTAAAATTGAAATTGAATTCAATTTTAATTGAACTTAACTGAAAAAAAAATTTTCAAAAGAAAAACTCTTCTGTCCTAGCTGCTTTTAAATTGAAGCTATTCATCAAAACTTACTGCATTCAACTCTTTAATCATAATATTAGAATTGAATTGAACCAAATACATGAAAGCAACCAGAGGAGTCTCTCAGTCCATGAAGATTTTTGTCTGCAGAAAATACAAAACTCCTTCTTCTTTCCACAGGGAACTGGGAAGTGTTATTCTCTAGGACTTTACTGGTAGGTGTTTATACTTAATATTTTCCCATTTATTGTATAATCTCAGACAGGGCCAATATCCAACTAGTAGAGATAATTCAGGAACTGGGGGACCTTGTCTCTTTGTCTTGGCAGATTAGGTTTGATTCAGCTGGATAATTTAATTCCTTTCTTATTCCCTGATCTGGACAACCTGTCTGTTTCTACTCATGGTTTCAAAGGAGCTCTTCACCTATTTTCTTTCCTCTGGGCCTGGCTTATGCCCAAAAGGTAAAATTTTATCTCTAGAAAATGCCGGTCTCTTCCCTATTCACCTTTACCAAAGTTCTCTTGCTTTTATTTTTACATTACTTAACCTTCCTATCCTACTTACATGATTTCTGGTCATAGACATATCTTTAATTGGTTCTTTGTTCATAGTTCATATCCAAGAGATTGTTCAGGCCAAATGAATCTGTTATGTGTAATGGGTGCAATTGTTACCTGATGTCTCAGTCATTGCTTACTGGGACAATTAAAAAAATTCATGTCTGTACTTTTATATTCCTTAAGATTATAAGTCTAAGATTCATCTACTTTGTGCTGGATCCAGTCTAATGTGAATGGTGGTGTCATTTTGGAGGCATTATGGTGCTCTCTTGAGGAATTGACATAAAATCTCAAGGGATACTTAAAATTAAAGATTTGGCCTTACTTCAAAACAATCAACAAAATAGAGAGGAGACTATATGGGAAGGAAAAAAAAATGAAATTGGAGAGAAGAAGAAAAGTTGCATCAAAGATGGCAGACATAACTGTGTATGACCCCAAAAACCAGGTTGTTGAAGGATTCTGTTCATATATATTTTTCAAAAGAAAGAAGACACATTAACCTTGGAGTTGTTTGAAAACCTGAATCCAAAACAGAATTATGTTCATTTGGCTCCTGAGCACACATATACACACACACATGGCAACTCTTAAGAGTAATTGCAAAATCTAGGAGTGAAGATTTTTTTTGGCTTATGATTCTGCTGCACCTGGTACATTAACCTTTATTATGGAATTAGCTCTACTTTCTTCTAACTAAATCTGGTGTAGAGTTATTAGATAATGGCATCTAGGAATGAGATTTGAGAAATGCCAAGGTACAAGTTAATTAACAAAAATGCAAGAGAAATAAACTTAGCAGGAAAGGCAGAATCAATCCCAAATTAAGCAGTTGCTTTTCAATTATTTGCAGCAGAATATTTTGTTCTGGGGGATTTCTGTGGGTAATATCACTTGTGTTGAAGTGTTTGAAAGGAGATGTCATATTTAACTTAAAACACAACAGCTTTGGAGTGAATGTCAATAAATCCCGTAAATTATGAATATTCTGTCTTCCAGCATGTTTGATGAGAGATGTCAATAAGCAAAATTGTATCTTCTAGGATTATAGTCCTGAATACTAATTTGCAGCTTTTCATTTCATGTTGCACTAAGAGGACCCTAGGAGAATAGGAGCAAATTGGACATCTGTTGAGTGAGCATTCTAGGATTAAAATTGGACCAATATACCATTTCAGAAAATAGGCAGTAAAAAAATCTTTAGTACATTTATAATTTAATATTGTTGATGTTTTGGCTTCAATGATTTTTTAAAATGTGAAAGCAACTCAAAAAATTCAGAAAATGCTATTTGTATCACTCATATACACACCCAAACACACCTTAATTAGACAGTTGATGTTTCTGATGATTAATTTAATCTCTAAGAGAATATATCTATGACCTACCTAGACAGCACCCTGGTCTGGGTTTAAATTCCAAATTATATGATACTGAAGAAGTCACTTATACCTTTTATGTGGACCTCCATTTCCTTATGTGCAATGTGAGATGAGGTTGGATTAAATCCTTGGTTTTGAGCCAAAGTTTATTAAAATAGCTAGAGGGCAGGCCTTGGTTTATATTTGGAATTTGAAGACCTATACTCAAGTTCTGACCTGAAAACCCTTAGTTGAAAGATGATGGTTGGCATTTAACCTCTCTGTTGGCCATTATTGTTGTTATTGTTTATTCCTTTTTTGTTTGTTTGTTTAGTTAATTGGGATTAAGGGACTTGCCCAGGATCACATGACTAAGAAGTATTGTGTCTGAGGTCACATTTGAACTCAGGTCCTCCTGACTTCAAGGCTGGTGCTTTATCCACTGTGCCACCTAGTTGCCCCTCTCCTTTGTTCTTGAAGACAACTATAATATCAGGAAGGTGATATCATAGCTTGGATTAGAGAGAGGGAGGGCTATGAAAAGTCACCAGTCTCATTTTCTCCTCTTGAAGCACCAGAGGCCAGTGGCCAGATGTAGATCAGGATGAGTCTGAATGCTGTGGGAGACGTTGGTCTTTTTAAGCCAAGGTCTTTTAACAAGTCTCAAGTTAATTGAAGCAACCCATTCAACGATAAGGCTAGGTCAGAAAAATCCCCTTAACCAGAAGTGAAAGAGAGTCTGTTGATGTAGTAATAACTCTAGAAGGCAGAACCAAAATGGCAGAGAGAAGCCAGGAAGTTGTCTAAGTACACTCTAGTTTCCCCTCACAAATGGCATTAAATAAATCAAGTTTCTAAATAGATTCTGGAGTGACAGAATCCATAAAAAGATGAAGTGAACCTAGAAGGACTTTAGGAAGGATCTGTCTTACTTGAGTAAAAGGTGAGTGCAGATCAGTATCAGGGTCTTGGTCACAGCACAGATCAACAAATAAGGCCCTTTAATCCTGCCTTAGCAGGTTATCTGTGATACCTCTAGCTTCATCAACTCTCTGGGAATATATATTGCAGATGAACATGAAATATTGGAGGGATTTTACACACTGGGAATTCCTCACACAAATAAAATCCCAGGTCCAAATTAAAAACAAACAAACAAACCAAAAACAAAACAAAACAAAACAAAACAAAACAAAACAAAAAAAAAAAAAAAAAAAAAAAACAACCCAACACCCTAAAACCATATAAAAAGATAACTTACATTCAAATTTCACTTTTCTTGTTCACTTTCTTTCTATGTGATGTTGAGCCAATTATTTAACCTCTCTGGGTCTCAATTTTGCTCTTTGAAAAATGAGAAGTTTGGACCAAATGGTCTTTTAGATTATTCTACCTCAATGAATTTATTTATTTTAAAAATAATGTATGAGACCAAAACAAGACATTTAGCGCATGCAGACAGAATTCAGTCTGTCTCAGCAAACTGATGGCACACCATGCTATACAATAAGCATTTGAAAAAAATTTGAATCCATATCTTCCTGATTCAAGTTTGGTACTCTGTTATTTTTCATCCTTCATTTTTGAAGAAGATTTATGACATCTCAGGAGTGATATTCTGATACCAGATTTAAGTGGAGCAGAGTTTTGCAAAGTTGTCAGCCTTTCTCTCTCTTCCAGAGTCATCAAAATCCAGTATCAGGACAAAAGTCAAGTTAACTGGTGATGGCCTGGGATGCAGTGGAGGACCTTAGTGATTTTGATGTCTAACCAAGCTCTAAGAATTTCATAGTTCCTGGTTCAGTTACCTTTGTGGCTATTGGAACAAATTATTCTCATCTGCTTATTTCTGGGTGAAGTCTTCACATGCCTGGGGTAAACATTTTCCTAACTCACAAATTTTAGACTAGCTTGTCACTCTCAAACAGTTTAATCTGTGTGCTGAGAGTATTACCCGATAGAGACTATGCATTTTTTTTCCCAACTGTGCATATTTACAAGTTCTTGGAGCCACAAGGTGAAGATGTGCAACAAAAATGGATGAAAAGCCCTGAAAAGTGTTCAGCAAGCCATCACTCCAAAGGTGCTAGTTCTTTTTGAATAGTTCATGTACCCCAGTCACTGGTAGTAAATCAGGTGCCAGATTGCCAATGCCACAAGTTTAAAGTTCTAGAGTCTGGGTGCCCAACTTGAGCAAAGCAGCATTTCAGAGAAGGGATTTAATCACAGCAAGGGCAATGCTGACCCAGTGAGGTTCTAGCAGAGTTGCTTTCAGGGTACAAGTAAGGATAGTGATTTTTTTTTTTTTTTTTTTTTTGGAGAGAGATGCAAGATAAAAAGGTGTTGCTTCAAAACAAGTTGCTTGGCAACTATCTCATTTTCCCTCATGGCATGTTTAACAGGCAATTGATCATGTGGAAATGCATGGTCTAGGTAGCAATTTGTAGTTTTCTGCATTTTGAAATGAAGTTCTGCGAAATCACACTATCGTGTCTATATGCCACTTAATTTCAAACAGCTGGGTACAGTCGTGAAAATAAATGTGGAATATTGCACAGCTTTTAAAAATTGTATTTGTACACAGAATAATCATTGCACATTTTCTTTCAAAAGCAATATTTATTTTCCAGGAAGATGAGGCATTAGATTTTGATACAGAAAATGAAATGCTGTTGTTTGGAGGTGGGGGTAGCTATAACACATAAAAATTGCACTTAGGACAGTATTCTGTCCTACAAGCATCCATTGAATAAAGAATCCATTGAATAAAGAATGACATCCCATATAAATAAAGTCATATGAAAATCTGGATTTATTAACACTTGGGGGGAATGAAATTTATGATGTTGGATTTTTCATTCCTATAATAGTGAGGATTTATATTTTACTTTAATCTTTACTACTTTAATTATAAGGAGTTCCAAAATTCTTAATGTTATAAGTGACACTAAAATTTGGGGGACATCCTGGATATCTCCACTTTATCATGGTGTTGATTCAGGCAGGATTCAAGCTCAGGCCTTCCTGATTTCAAATCCAGTGTTTTATGCATTACAATAACAATAAACAAGTTTAATCAACTATTTTAGAGGAACACAATAGAAAACAAAAAGATAACTGGGGAAAATATCAATAAAATATCCAGGTACAAAAAAAGCATTCTCAAAATACCACAGACAGTGAATAAGTCTTCTTGAACATTTGGCTATTGACAAAAAACTTGGATATGACCTATATCAGAATCCATATTGGGTTTTTATAGCATCAAAAGTTAGGTAGAGAACTCAACTGTTCTTATTTTTTAGTCATGTTGGGTATTGTCTTCAACTCATATGATGAAAAAAAAATTGGAATAGTTTTCAAAAAGATCATGGCAATCTACAATGTACTAAATTTATGATTCTCTCTTATTAATATGCATACCACTTTCAATTTGGGGATTTTTTCAACATTTGAAATTGCATTTCAGTGCTCTGAAATTGAGGAAGTAACAAATGGGAAGTTTCAGCTCGTTTTTCTTACATAAAAAAACAAAAACAAAATAGAACGAAAAATACATGGAAACTTAAGGAATATTAAAGATCATCAAAATTAGTGTTGACTTTCTGTTAGCCCAAAAAAGTACCCAACATTCTTCCTACTCCGGATTTAACCAGATCCCTGTCTCAACCTATTTGGAATAGCTGAACATTTTTTTCTGCTAATAACAAATGTGAACCTAGCACCATAGAACAATCTGGCAGTCCTGTTATCTTGTAAAACAGGAAGAAAAATGAAGCTCATTCTAAGCAGCCCTAAGAAAACTAATAACAAAAAAGAGGCTTAGCACTGGCAATTTTGACGTCAGTGCTGCTCTATGAAGAGGCTGGTTCATAGAATAGTGAATCATTTTCCTCCGCTCTAGTAAGTCTCTTCTTAAATAGACGATTGGGAGCCAGAAAGGAAAAAAAATGACTATAAATAATAATAATAAACAAGCAAAAACAGTTGGATTTTCATGTGAAAGAGCAGAGCTAAACTGGCATTAACACAATATTTACTTCACTGCTCTTAGGGCTTCCTCAATAAAGTTACAGAGTTATAGAAAGTCCCTGACTTTGTTTGTTTCCAAAAGAGAAATGCATCATGTTGGTAGGTATGAGATTAGGGATGTAACAACTATAAAATGTTTCTTGTTATTAAAACATAAGAGCTTTAAAGTTATAAATATTTTGTGATAGCTTGCCAGTTTCAACCCATGCCCAGAATATTGTTATAAATCCACTTCTATATATCTAAGAGACAAGAACACAAAAGCTATGCACATAAAAATGAATTGATGCAGTTAGAGAGAGCTTAAACCTATTATTAAGCCTGGATCCTCAGCCATTAAATGTTCTAGCCCATTTTCAGTTATGTTAACACTCAAAAGCTCCCTTCTTTCTGGTTTATAACAGCCAACATCTTATAGGAAATAACATCTGGAAGAATGACTGAGAGTTTACAAGCTATTCTGGAAAGGCATTTTTGCTTTTTTAGAAAAGAATTTGGAGTACTTTTATATACTCTGAATAAGCATGAGTAGCTTTCCTTCAGAGTTCAGGTTTTTAAGGTGCATCTTTTATTTGCAACATTAGAAATATCCCTTTTTGAACATCATTTTTCAGAGACAGATGCTGCTAAATAAATTAACATGCCTCAGCAAAATGCAAATGAAAAGATATTCCAATGGTAGGAATATATATTTTTGCAAACTATATTCTGGTAGAATTGGAGGGATGGATTACTATTGCTCATACTATAGAGAACCTAATGTATCTTAAAAGAATTAACAATTCAACATTTGAACTTTTTCTTATAACCACATTTTTTTCATGTTTATATTTTTAACATGTAAGAAAAGTCTTTTTTTTCAAAAGTTTGATATTTTAAAGATTCAAAACTTTTACACAAATAGACAAAATTGGCTTCTCTACAGACAACTTTTATGGCATTTCACAATTCACTGGCTTCTTCAAAGGGCTTCATGAGAATAAGACATAAATCCAGATGTAGAATCTAATTACAGTTGCTTATATAAATTGGAGAAACCATTCAATCTACCTATTTACATGTAGATAGATAGACACAGATACATTATGTGTATTTATGTTGACCTTTTCTCAGATAGCACTACTAAACTTAGTCCTAAATTTTTGGATACAGAAGTCTATAATACACATATCTAGCTGCCGTGGCACTAGCAAAGCTATGCTGAAATTCAGCAATCAGTTTTACTCATTGCAATGCAGGCTAGAAGCAAAGTTCTGGTGTCTATAGGAGAAGGTTCTCTTATAGCACCCTCCTTAAAATGAAAAGGTCTTTCATTTTTAAAAAGAGCATGTCCATTGATTTTTATCGAGGTGGTCGTGAACTACATATACAATCACAGCGCTCATGATGATCCAATTGAATATCAATCAGAGCCATGTTCTTAGTTTTTCCCTTTCTCTTGAAATGACTAGGCTCAATTTTCAGCACCTAAAAAAATAGAAGGATACTTTCTGTTAGAATATCTTTTGAAGTTGACTTCAATCATCATTTCTTTCATTAATGATAATAAACAAATCTTTGAACAAATCTTTGTTAATAGCTTAACACATAATGGCTAGCATAAGTCAAAAAAGGATATAGGAAGAAAACAGAAAACATAGACTAAATATTTTCTATCAGCAGCTCTGTTTATTTTGAACTCTAAAGAACAAGATGTCCCACGTAGGATATAGTGATAACCCGAAAGCTCATCATGATATTATTTACCTCAACTTTGTATATTCAGTATCTTCCCAACTCTATTAGCCTCCTTTCCCCATTGAGTGGAAAGCAATAAACTCTTCCCAAAGCTCTCCCTTATAGAAACCTGGATCTGGCCTCTCTAGCTAACTCTCCATTTTTTGCTTGGTTTGAACTACAAGAACTACAAGCCAGTCCCTTAGTATTTTCTCTTTCCCACTTTCCAGATTCTTTTTGTGTGTTGTCTTCCCACATTAGATTTTAACTCCTTGAAGGAAAGGACTGTCTTTATTTTTTTCATAATTGTATCCCTAGCACTTATCACAATGCCTAGTAAATAGTAAACCCTTAATAAATGCTTAGTATTGAATTAAATCAGCAAACAGGATATTAATTAATTTTCAGTAAAGGAAAAAAGTGAGCAAATTTTACAAATATAGTTTATATTTAGAATGCCAAGGCAAAAGTATTTTCTTGAAATAATAATGCTTTCTGCTTTGCAAAGTGCTTCACATGTATTATCTCATTTGTTATTCATAAAAATCCTGTGAAGGAGGAGCTATTATTAAGATAAGAAAGGTTTAGTGACTTACCCAGTTAGTAGGTAACAGAAGCAAAATTTGAACTCAGCAGTTCACAGCAAAGGTTCAAGCTTTTCCTTTATAAGCTACTGTTTAACCAAAGCATCATCTTATATTAACAATTATCATCTTACTTCAAAGAGGTTTAGATAGAATCTTAATTTCTTTAATAATTATTCTTCTATGTTGCAGATACTGGACAAGTTTCAACTTGAGGAACCATATCTACATATAAATATACTTATGGAATTGTTTTTTGTTTTCATCAAAGGTACTTACTTCTATATATCTATCATAAGTTTTGTTATTTTCTTCTTTTTGACCATAAGCCCCTTGAGGGTAGAGAAGTGTCTTGTATTGGAAAAATAACTAAATTTGAAGCTAGTAGGAGATCCAAAACTTACTAGCTATGTGTGACCTTGTCTCATTCTAAAACTTAATATCTATACTACTTATAATGGTGGGTATAGGGAAAACAGTACATAAATGTGAGTTATTATTATTGATAACAACTGATAATTGAGTTAGTGGCTCAATATATAAATAGAGCACTCAACTTGGAAGTCCTGAGTTCAAATCAATCTTCAGACAATTCCTAGGTATGTGACTCTAAATAAGTCACTTATCCTCTGAAAGCCTAATAAGGAAATGGCAAACCCCTCTAATAGTTTTGCCAACAAATTCCTAAATAGGGTTATAAAGGGCTAGATATGACTAAAATGACTCCACAACAACAAAAATCAAAATTAGTACTATTTTTCTTATTCTCTCTTAAGAGTTCTAAACACAATATAAGTCACATGGTGGTTTAATTTTGTTCTTATCAAGGCCAAAACGATGTGATATTTAGCAAAAATCATTAGAATTGAGTCCAAAGAACTGGGTTTGAGTTCATGGTTCTGTGATGGATCAGTTATGTGATCTCAGGTAAGTCACATCATTCTTTGTATCTCAGGTCCCTCTTCTAAAATGGCAACACTTACATTCCCTACTTCACAGAATGCTTGTAAATAATTTTCTCTGTAGTTGAAATTACAATTTGTCATCTGAAATTCAGCTATGATTGTGAATTACTGATGTCTAGAAGAGCATATAGCATCTCCACCATGCATTATTCTCAGTCATGAGCATCATCTTCACAATAATTATCATAAATCATCTATCTTTCATTTTGTCTTAATATATATGATCAATATATCCACACTTTTATCTAGTGACGTTGGCATTTGAACACAAAATTTATAAAATTACAAAACAAGCATTTGCTAAATATCAGCTATGTCTCAGACACTGTGTTAAGTATTAAAGATTCAAAGAAATGCAAATACCAGTTCTCTAGTATCATAGTTTAAGACAATAAAACCAAATTCGGTAGCTAAATAAATATGGTAGTTTTTAGAAGTTGAAATGATGCATTAAATCAAGCTATGGGCAGCAGCTAAAAAAAAACGGTCTTTCTTTTTTCTTCAAGGGTCCACTATTTCCTTAGATCACTACATATATCATAGCAAAACATGATAATTTTTTTTTAGTATAAGTGGTTTAAAGGAAAAAATGGACTAAGATCTCATTGCTGGCAATTCATAATTCTTACTCATATCTATCTTCCATTTTATAGATTATGTCCTTCCCTGAACTTGTCACAACTAGAATTTGGCATGTATCAGGGTACAAATTTGAAAATCAAGTGAATATAGTATAATGGAATTCTGTTCCCAAAGTCAAGAATATGAGTTCAGTTCCTACTGTAGCTTAATTATGATATTCCCATGGCCAATTAATTTAACTGTCTTAAGCCTTATCAACTAAGTTATATATATATAGTTATAGGATACATAAGTGGATAAAATCAGAGATGGTATCCTGACATGTTTTATACCTATGAATCTGCCTACCAACCACACTATAAGCTCCTTGATGGCAGTAATGGTATCTAATATTTTTCTTATTTCTCCTGAAGCCCAACATAGGCCTGGGAACACAGGAGGTGTGCAATAAATATTCATTATTGTGGAGCTCAGCAGTGCTGGCAGTGATGTCAATCATTCAGGAGTTTGTAAGGAAGGACAAAGAGACACAAATGGAATCTTTTCCTCTTCTTTTGACCACTCTTATACCAGTCATTCTCACTGTCTCTCACACTCAGCTTTTATCTGGGAAAGTAAGCTGGCTGGTTATAGGTTATCTGGCCACCTTTGAAGGGAAGATACCAGAAAATGGGTTACAGCAGTTCAAGGAAGCTTATCTTTGGATGCCATCAAACACAGCTGGCTGCTCTGCTAGTCAAAGACCCAGATGTCATTTGTTGAAAATCAATGGATTTTAATCAGAGAGAAAAAATATCTCATATCCTTGGGGGTGAGGAGAGTTAGTAGGGAGAGAAACAAAGATCTAGAAAACAAAATGGAACACTCACAAACAGGATAGAGACAAACACATAGATTGTCTTCCCTGGAACAGTTTTTCCCCACTCAGAAATAATGAAGTAAAATGAAAAGTATTTAAATAAAAGTATTTAAAAGGAAACTCCTCCCTCCTTCCTTTGATTTATCCTATTCTGTCTCAAGCTTGGTTGGCATTCATAATAAAATTAATAGTAAGAAAGTAAAGTAAATGCTTGTCATACCTTTTGTGGCTATCCATATTGCTCCACTTCATAAAAAATATAAAAGCTTGCCTGTGATTTCTTGGGTCAGTCTCCTTGGTAAAATGTCATGGAACACTGGCCCCCTACCACTCTGTTAAGGATTTCTCAAAAAATGAATTAGGCTTTTTGGTCAAAGACACTCAGCATATTTTTCAGTCTTTCAAAGAGAAAATTTGCTCCAGTAGAAACTATTTAAAAGAGACCATTATCAAAGGCTGACAATTTCAAATGATTGGCATCCACAAAAGCAGAGTCCTGTCGAATAGCTTTCTCATTTGATGGCAAACAAAAGTGCCTGCTGTGGGATGAGAGCAGAGATCTGGACAGTATTTACGCTAACTGGCCTCCCAACTGCTTGGGGATTTTCCCTGTGTTTTATATTAAGAAACATGAGCAGGGTATATATGCACTTTGCTGATAAGAAGAAAGAAATGAATTGGCAGACACTTTCCCAGACAAGACAGGAAAGCCATGTTTGAACAAAGTGGAAATTGGACTGCTCTCCTGGCTGATCACAGTACTGATGCTCAAAGCTTTCAGGTGACGTAATTGTCTCAGATTCAGGTACACAGGACCAAATGGAAGAAAAAAGCAGCAAAGCTGATTTGAGGTAGCACTGAAAACTAAAAGGAGAATGAGAGGCTTTTATCTAGGCAAGCAAACAGGCTGGTTACAGGTTATCTGGCCACCTTGAAGAGATGACATTAGAGAATTGGTTATAATAGCTCAAGGAGGCCTGTCTGTGGGTACTACAAACATAGATTCCCTGCAGCTGGTTCATGAGTAGTGGACCCAGAGAATATTTGGAAAAAATGAAAAGACTTAAATCTGATAGAAAAATGCATCCTATGGGGTTAGAAGTTGGGAGAGAATTAGGAACTTTTGGTTCCATTGGGATAAGGTTGAGAATTCTGATTTTCTTTATGCCCTTTCAATATTACTAAGGCCAAAGAATGCCTTGTGTGGACAATTAGAGTTATTTAAAAGAGGCAGGGTCAAGGAGTTTCCAGGGGTACTGGATTTGGGAGGGTAACATGGCCCAATACGAAAATACCATATCAAGAGTGAGAAGACTTGAATTTGAATCCCGCCTTTTGCTTTTTACTGCCTATATGATCCTTTGAGAAAAGAAGGAAAGAAACATTTAAGAGACTATCATGTACCAGGTACTAATACTTTAAGTGCTTTATAAAGATCTCATTTGATCCTTAGACCCTAAGAAGTAGGTATTGCTATTATCCACATTTTACAGCTAAGGAAACTGAGGCAATAGCTGAGCCCAAGGCAGACTTGCCTAGGGTCACACAGCTAGTGTCACAAATTTGGGCCCAGGCCTTTCTGAGTTCAGTTTTATTCTCTAACTATTATGCCACCTGGCTCATCTTTGTCAACATCACTTTTTCTAACTGTAAAATGAGAGTTGAATTAGATTATAGCTCTTTATAAAAAGAAACTTATAAAATCAATGACTGTGACTAGCTGACTCCTAAAGTCCCTTTGAGCTAAAAATGATCCTATGATCCTATCTCTCTGGAGGTCTTCAAGCAAAGGCTGATGATCATTTTAGAAGACTGTAGTAGAAGGTATTCTTAAGTGCAGGTTGGACAAGATGGATTCTAAAAATTCTCTGATGCTAAGGAGAGGATATTGGAGGCAGTTGTGATATCCTATGTCCCAAGATGCACAATCAGAGATGCTCAGTTTTGCCTTTGCAAATTACTACATTGTGAAGTATATTTAACTACAGTTACTCGCTTTGTTGCCAATAAACCACTGAATGAATTATTGCCATTATGCTATTACACTAATAAAACAATACCATGCGTAAGAGCAATCTGCTGAGTTGGGCTCTTGTTTATTGGACATATAAAAAAGGTTGTTATGGCCTTGTAACAGTTCTCAAATTAATGGCTGACACAGGAACATAAGTGCATATTTCAGAACAAACAAATTGTGTAAACCTGGATCATTAAGACTTTATTTAAGATTCTGACCAACTTCTGAGGCAGATGGTGCATATTATATGTCATTTCCCTCCTTCAAAATAAGAGAAGCTCCTCCTTCAAATTTTTTTTTGTCTTTTTTCTATTCCTTTCCTCTAATACCTCTAATGCTTTTGAAAAATGTGCACAGAATAAGCTTTCATCATGAGCAAGCCTGACAAGTGAAATAACACATGAAAAGTAAATTATACTATTTTATTTCACTTGATTAATTGTTGACCTTACAGGATAAAAACACAGAAATCTTATCATATGACATAGTTCTCAAAAAAGAGGAATCCATGAGTGGATGACTCAACAAGTTTCAAGATCATTTTATGCTCATAATGTTATTTTTTAGAAGAGGTGGAAAAAGAAGGGAGAGAAATAACTAATTTTTATTAAGAGTCTTCAATTTTTCATATTGTTTTACATATAGAATCTCAATTAAGGCTCACAATCTTGGGATGTAGTTACTATAGGTATTAATATTGTTATTTTGTATAAAAGGAGACTAAAGTTCAAAGATTTTGATAATAATAATAATAATTAATAATAATAATAAGCATTGATATTGTGTCTCCTATGTGCCAGGCATTTTACTTTAGAAATATTATCTGAGGTTAAGTTTGAACTTAATTTTTATTAATTGCAGACTCAGTAGTACTCCAAGTTAAGGGTAAGAGACATTTCCCATGAGTCTTATAGCTAGAAAGTATTAGAAACAGAATGTGAACTCAGATTTCCTGCTACAAGTCCAACAGTCTATCCATTCAAGAAGAGTATTCCAGCCTACAAAATTGCCCAGTGTTTTCCAAATGAAGCCTCAGTATGTATGTATGTACTTCCATTGGGAATTTTTCCTCATTTTTTTAGGGAGTCAACTGCTCACATAATACAGTAGCTTTGTGAATGCTTAAGAAATCATCCTTAATGGTGAATGCCTGCTGACTATGGTCAACTGCATTGCATAGAACCTGGGGAAATGTCCGAGGACCATCCCTATCATCAAAAGGTAGTCACTAGGGCTGAAACATTAATAGGAATTCCTAGATAATAGTCCCTATGAAGTGATTCTGGCAGCAAAGGAAAATCTCATTGTGTGGCCTGAACTAAGAAGTGATGAGAATTTTCAAATACTAATTTTAGAGTGGCTCTATTCACCTGGTGAAGTTTCTCTTTTGAGGCTAAAAAGAAGAGAGAAGTGAAAAGTAGTTTGAATTGCAGGAACAGGCTTGGATGAAAAAGTAATATATGTGACTCAAATTTCTATGATGCTTTAAAATTCATGAAGGATTTTTACATCCAAAGTCACACTTGAGCCACACAATAAACCTGTGAGGTGGGAAAGGCATTATTATTCCCATTTTATAAATGAGAGAACTAGCAAATTTCCAGATAGAGTTGAAATAGCAATCAACCCCAAAATTTCCATTATGATTTTGAATCTGCATGCATTTCAACAGTGGAAGGTATTATCCAAACACCAAATAGTAATTATTTCTCATAACATTTTAGTATGATAAGGTCTGCAAGAAAGAGTTGAGGATTGAGAAGTTCAAAATTAATAACTACAGGATTTTATAAGTGGAAGTGAACTTCTTTAACCAATAAGGTAATTCAGGCCCAGAAAGGTGAAAATGACTTTGCCCAAAGACACACAGATGTTTGGCAGAGCTAAGGCAAGATTCTATATCTCCTGACACCCAGTCTATTGCTCTTTCCAAGTGGCAATACACTACTTTTATGTTAGAAAACTAAGGAAGGCTTAATAAAGATCTCCTCAAAGGAGCAGGATTCCAGGCCGTAAGCTAAAAGTAAAAACCAGAATTTTGTGTAAGAGCAGTGATATCATAGATAAATATTTTTCTTTTTAATGGTGATAACCAAAAGTTATCCTCTCATTTGAATCTTTCAATCAACAATGCAATCTCCTCTATATATGGAGTTTAAAAAATGCAGAATTGGCCTATTGCAGGGGGGGGGGGGGAAGAAAAAAAACCTGTCTCTAATTAGCCCATTATAGCCACAATACTTCACCACTCCATTGGTGATATGTCTGAATGTCCCACATTCTCCATATATCCCTACAACTTTAGGCAATAGTGTGTCTCCACTATTTTTTTAGCACATTGATAGAGGGTACTTAGAGTACTTCTCTGGTCATCCAAATCAAAAGATGGAGAAGGAAAGAGAAAAATGACACTTCAGAAATGTTTTTACATTGATATAAGCAACAAATCTATTGTGAGCTACTCAGGTTCTCCATCAATCAGAAATTGGGAAGAGATTTTTGGCCAAGGGAGCAAACTAATAATGTACCTCTGTAAAGGTAGATCTTGATATCAGAGTGTGACTTAGTTATTTAACATTTACTATAAGATGATCAGACTGGCAAACCTTTAGAGACCTTTATATGCTTTATATGCTCAGAGGAAGAGATGTTTCCATTCAGTATCTTTACTGTTAAAAGATCAATATCTTATCAATTTCTCCACTGTAGTAAGCAAAACATCAATTTAGATTTTATTTTTCTCTCTGTTATTGTCAGGACTTTTGGCCTTTTGCAACGGAAGTAGTCAGGGTATAAAAGAGTGGGGAGAAATGATGGAAATACATTTAAAAATCACTAAGGAATATTTTGTGATTTTTCACTGATTTTCAGATTCAGGAAAAGAATTAAACATTAGATCAAACTCTTCTTGCACACCAAAAGTGTATGTATCTACTTTTTCTAAAATTCCCTATAATAATTTTTATATCTTATGTCTTATAAGATGCTCAGAATAACTGTCAGAAAACCTTAGCCATGCTAAATATGAGTTTGTGAGAGCTCACAAGGAAATAATTTTATTTTATTTTATTTTCCATTTTTAATTTTACTTTATTTTTGATTCAGGAAAACTATATGGGAACTATATAGGAAAACTATGAACAAGCTCATTATGGTTTATTTTTCCTTTTCTATTATAGTATTTTATTTTTCCAAATGAATGCAAAGATAGTTTTCAGCATTCACCTTTGTAAAACCTTGTGTCAGGAAATAATTTTAAAAGATACGTTTGTACTCTGTTGCATATACACAGTATTAAAAAGAGGTGAGAATGATTCTCATTGGAAGCTTTGTAATTTATGGGTCTTTAAATGCTTTGGGGTTGTGCTGTGCCTGATTACATTTATATAGAGAGGTAGAGGTTTACATTGTGTGAAAAATTCCAGTTACCACCTTAAGGGTGCTCATCCCTCATAGAAACTCATTTCACATCTCATCAGTTACAGCCATGAGATGGGGAAACTGATTTCTCATTTATGTAAAGTGGGAATATACAGGGTCAATAGCCAAGATGCAGGAGTGGGAACAAACAAATAAAAACACCCCAAACTGTGACTAGAAGCATTCATAACATCCTTTCCTATGAACCAAACCTAAGCTTTATTCAACTTTGTAAAATTAGAAAATTTCTCTCATAAATATTTGCTTGTTTATAGAAGTCTTGTGCATAATATTGTGTCACATTTTGAGAACCATTTTAAGAATCAAGTGAAACTTGACATGGATGTGCATGGAAGGTATACTGTTGCTTTTGGACCTAAGACACAAGCAGTTTTGTTCCTTTCTGTCATTTATAATGATAGAATCATAAATATGAGAGGTGAAAAGAACACAATGGAAATAGTTTACGTTGATTTTAGTAAAGGTGTTGCTAAAGTACTTCATGCTATTCTTGTGGAAAAGATGGAAAGATATGAAAGAGATGATGATATAAGCACATGGATTCAGAACTGGCTAATAGACTGGTAACAATATGCAATGAATTCAGCAATTTAACATTTTTTGATGAATGATTTGAATAAAGGCATAGATGGCAAACTCATGAAATTTGCAAACTATGCTGTTTTTACCTTTTATTATATTCTCAGCGCACAGCACAGTGCCAGGTATGTTAAGGGCTTAAAAATATTTGTTGATGACACAACCTTAGGAGAGAAAGCTAATACCCCAGATGGGTATGAACTGGACTATAATATTATTTGAAAAAGTTTAACATAATAAATGAAAATGCAATTTAACATAGATGATGTCAACTTGAGTTTTTTAAGTCAAAAGGCAGCTCCTAAAATCTCTTTCTAATTCCTATTTATCTTGTATATAGTTTTGTTGTACTATACTTGTTTGCATGTTATCTCCTCCATTTAGACTGTAAGCTCTTTGACTATAGGGACTTTCCTTTACCTCTTTTTCTATCTCCAGTCTTAGAAAAATGCCTGACACATAGTAGGCACTTAATAAGTATTTTTAGATTCATTGAGTGGGATACCAGTGGACTAGATGAGAGAGAGAAAAACCAGAAGAATCTTGAAAGGCTAGATCCTTGGATTTGGATTTTCTAATATGAAATTCAGTAAGAATCGAGGAAGGAAGGAAGGAAGGAAGGAAGGAAGGAAGGAAGGAAGGAAGGAAGGAAGGAAGGAAGGAAGGAAGGAAGGAAGGAAGGAAGGAAGGAAGGAAGGAAGGAAGGAAGGAAGGAAGGAAGGAAGGAAGGAAAGAAGAAAAGAAGGAAGGAGGAAGGAAGGAAGGAAGGAAGGAAGGAAGGAAGGAAGGAAGGAAGGAAGGAAGGAAGGAAGGAAGGAAGGAAGGAAGGAAGGAAGGAAGGAAGGAAAGAAGGAAAGAAGGAAGGAAGGGAGGGAGGGAGGGAGGGAGGGAGGGAGGGAGGGAGGGAGGAAGGAAGGAAGGAAGGAAGGAAGGAAGGAAGGAAGGAAGGAAGAAGGAAGGGAGGGGAAGGGGAGGGAGGGAGGGAGGAAGAAAATATTTGTATGATGATCCTGGGCAATTCACTTGATCTCCTTCTGTCTAAGCTTTCTCAACTCTAAAATGGAGACATTATGGTAGCATTTGTCTCCCAGTATAGTTTTCAGGATTAATTGTGACAATATTTGTTAAGCACATAGCCCAGAATGTGGCACATAGTAGATACTTAAATGCTTTCTTCCTTCCTATGTAGAGTTGTGAACACATTCTTTACATACTTTAAAGTACTCCAGAAATGTGAGCTATTGTAGTCATTGTCTATTATTAGGGAAAAAAAAAAAATACTCCGGCTTCTGTGTATCTATCAGGAGAACTCAGCTATCAGCCACCATCGTTTACAAGTAGAATAGAAAAGGTAAAAACAGTCTTTTTTCCTCTCCAAAACTCGTGCATCCAGTTCACTAAGAACCAGTATAAGACAGTGGAAAACATCCCTGGGCTTTGATTTCCTTTTTTAATAATCAGTCAAGTTAGCACAAAATGGTTTCTTAGATGCTTTCCAGTTTTAAGCTTGGTAATGTAATCTCTATTTCCCACTCTATTCTCATTATCCTTCCCATATAGTTCTTTCAACATTATGAATTTCAGAAGAGACTGAAAGGTTAGCTAGTCCTACCAATGCCTAAAAAATGCCTCCAAAGTTTGTAGTTGTTCCTGTTGTTTGTCCTTCATCTCACCATGAAATTAGGGAGGTGATTTGGATTTAAGTGAGGGAGGGCTGTGGAAAGTCACCAGCCTCATTTTCTCTTCCAGATTCATATGGGTGCAGTGGCAAGGTATAGATCAGGATGACTGGAGATGATGCTGGATGCAATGGGAGACCCTGGATCTGCCCAAAGGATTGTAATTTCTGTTGTTATTATTGTTGTTTTTACTTGTTGAAACCTCCCAAGATATTTTGGAGTTTATATTTCTTTCTGAAGGACCAAACCTAAAAAACAAATCTCTCTAGCTCTCATTGATTGGCCAACAATAGATCTCAGATCAAGCTGCAGATAGTCATAGTTTGCATCCTGATTGACTTAGAATGAATGTAAATAGTAATTGCTTCTGTTCTGGCCAGAAACCCTGAGGGTCTTCCCCTCCCAGATTGGATGATGATAATGAAGATGACATGACTCAGTAAAAGTGGCCATTCTTTGTTTCAATTCTTACCTAGACTTAATTACTGAATGGACATTACCTCAGTCAAACTGAGGAAAAACTGAGGAGTTATTTCCTTATATTCATCTAGAACCAAGAATATACTGTTAAATGTTTAGCAAGAGGCTCTTTGAATATAGTGCACATTTTGGCATTAATTTAATATTTTCCCTATCTTTTGCTCTAGTCTAGGCAATTAATGAAATAATAAAATAAGTTCTGATTTATAGCTTTTACCAAATTCTATGGTGTAAATGAGAAAAATTTAATAATGGACTCTTGTGAACTGGTACAAGCTGATTCTAAAACATCATTGGCTGGAACCTCTATGAAAACTCCATCTATTGGGCTACTATTCTCCAGGGCCAAATAGAAGTAGTTTGTATATCTCCTTCCTATGGTAATTCTTTAGATACTTGAAGGCAGTTATCACGTCCTCATTCCACCTCTTATTTAGGCTAAACATCACCATATTATTTTTTTTTAATTCCAATTTTTGCATACATATTTATACAATTATCATGCTGCAAAAAATCCAATCAAAACAATTAAAACAAATAAAATGCAAGCAAACAACAACAAAAAGAGTGAAAATGCTATGTTGCATCACCAGGTTCTTCAAGCAATCCCTGTTTGTATCCAAACCTCTTATAATCCTAATTGTTTTTACATGGGATGTAAAACAGCTTGTCCATGCCCTTCCTAAAATGTAATAACCAGAAATGAATACAATACTTGAGTTGAAAATTAAGTAAGGAGGAGTATGCAAGTGGGACTCTGACCTTTTTATGTCTGGATAATATTCCTGTCTTAAAATAGTTTAGGATGATATTAGTTTATTTTGACTATCGTGGCACACTGTGGATTTATATTGAGTTCATAATCTATTAAACCCTCTACACAAATTGTAGTCTAGCTATTCTCTCTCTCTCTTTGTTCTTATGAAATGGACTCTTTGATATCCAAAAGTAGAACTCTACTTTTTTTCATCCTATATACATTTGGCCTACTATTCTTTGCTGTTAGGATCTTTTTGCTTGTTGACTTTGTTAACTAATATGTTTACTATCTTTCCTAGTTTCAGGACATTTGTACATATGATAAATCTTTATCCAAGTCATTGAAAAAAATATTGAATAGTACAAGGCTAAGACATTCCCAGTTACGTATCCCTTAGATACCTGTCTCCAAACTGGCATATTAATGGCTATTATTTGCTTCATTCTCTTCTTCTGATTGGATAGCTCCTTCCATCACCTCTATTTAAATATGACTGTCAAGCCAGCCATATCTCATTCTTTTCTAGGGTACACTTGGATCTTCCTCTACCAAACTGACCACTATACCAGATATCCACTTCCTGCCTTCCTTTTCAGCTTACTTTTATGTACTGTCTTCCTTCATGAGAATGTAAATTCCTTGAGCTCCTGTTCCTTGAGTCACTCTTTGGAGTAACTTTCTTTCTACTTATTTGCAACCCCAATAGTTAGCATAATTTCTGTCACATAATAAGTGTTTAATATATGCTTGTTGATTGACAGTTGTCTCACTAGTTTCATTTATCAGTGGTTTAATGTGTCACATTCAATGGTTGATGATGGTTAATGATGTGGTTAAACCACAATCAATGGTTGATGTGTTACAAGGGAAGCACAATATTAGTAGCAACTTACATTTATATAGTTCTTGAAGGTTTCCGTACACTTTATATACATAATATCTCTTGCAATACTGTTCTCTTCCTCTTTTTGAAAATTAGGACATTTGCTTCTTTAAACCATTGTCACTAATCTTCCTTATGCATAGATCTAATTATGACACTACTCCGTTCAAAAATTATTCAGTGGCTCTCCATTGCCTAAGGAGTAAAATTTAAACTGCTTTCCTAGAATTCAAGTTCTACTATTATCTCATGGCATACTTTCATTCAAATCTAATTTCTCCCTACTCCTCTTTATTCAAATTATGCTCTATCCAAACTGGATTGTTCACTGCACTTAAAACGGAACCCAATTGTAGTTCCTGTGTGCCTTTGTTAAAATAATAGTCTCTATTCTCTATTTATCCTCTCCTTGAATTCCTACTCATGTACTTAATTCAGAAAGACTTCTCTGATCTCTTCTGTTAATTCCACTTTTCCCTGCATATAGAGCAGATTTTTTTTTTCTTTAACAAATGCATTTATAACTTTCTTTTTACAGACTTGCAATGTAATCAATGTAAGGATGTCCTGGTGAGGAAATTTCTCTAACATAGGTTGGCACTTTCTCTATAATATATAGTAAAGCACTGGATGAAAAATCTACACTTGAAATAATGTAGTTATTTCCAATAGATCTGCCTGGTGCACCTGCTAAGGACTACAGAGCCAGCATGTTTCACCTGATGAGAGTTGAGCTTGGGTCTTCCTGATTCTAAGACCAATTCTTCATCCAGTATGACAAACTTCCTTGTGCATAACATTAAATTTTATACCTCTCTGTTGGAGTAAAGTCTACTAAAATCTATTAGGTCTATTAGATTATACATCCTTGAAAACAGCGGCAATGACTTAGTGGAATCTTGTACTTTGTTCACCCACTAGTATGGTGTGATGTACATAGAGATTACTTAAGAAAGGTTTCTTGATATTGTTGATCACTGCCTTCCAAGACAACTATTAAACACACACACACATACACACACATACACACACACACACACACACACACAAGTTGGAGTATTTAGGACCTGAGCACCAGTTCCAGTTCTTCCATCAGCCAGCTCTGTCACCCTGGGTAAATAATTTCACCTCAATGGGCCCGTTTCCCCATATGTATAATAAGGTGGTGGATTCCAGAATCTAAAATTCATTCCAGTTCTAATACTATAGAATTCTATGATACTCTGGTGACTGGTAATGGAATATAAATGAAAATAAGCCTGTACAATAACATCAAAGTCTTGGGCACTAAGAGCTATAACTCAAATTTATCATTATTGAAACATGGTTATTTCAAGATTATTTTGGTTCCAGCTCTGACTGGATTTTTATCCTCAGGGTATGATTAAACACCACAAAATCCAGGTTCTTAGAAGTGAAGGACAGCATCCAACTCTGAGTTCATTAAATCACAAAGAACAATGAAGAACAAAGATTGGCATATTTGCATTCTCTGCCTATGAGAG